>NC_135506.1:53983327-54283327 GCF_052857255.1 Amblyomma americanum
TGCTATTTACAGTGCAGTGCGGTGCAGTTTCTTGAGTGTCTCACTCAATATCGCATGGACTGCATTCAGTGCTGCAGCAATGCTGTGCTTGTTTTGTGTTGAGCTTTACATGATGCCTTACTAACTTAATCTGTTTATACATGTTCAGCTCGCATATCTTCAGTCAATTCCTACAGGAGCGATTCCTCTGCATACCTTTCGCTTTATAGCTTCTTTGCATCATTCGAAATGCACTGTTAAGGCTTCCTTGAATTATAAATTGTGCATTGCCTTTGAAGTGGCTGCATATGCTGTAAAAAGCTTCTTTGTAGTGATCAGACCAGTCAGTGTGTTATCTGGGAGCAGTAATAATTATGGGACACGTGAAATTTGACAGAGTTCCTAAATTAATTATCCGGTGGCCAGCCACTCCACCACTGACACTGTGCTTTTCATGTGCAAACCATGCTCATTAGGGCACCTTTCCAGCGACTTCTGCGACCGAGTCATAGCTGCAGGGTGCCAGCCTGCGTGATGAAGCATTGATGCATTCCTGACAATGCCTGCATCTCCTGCAACATTTTATTGCCCATAAGCCCTACAATTTAACTGGCCATATTCTGTCCATGAACAGCTATTCATTTTTTTTACATAGTGCTGTTTTTGAGCAAGCACTGTTTCTACCATATTAACTGACTAGCAGTAGAGCACACATGCCTATGCACTTGACCTGTGCAGAAGGTGCAGTTGTAATGGCATTCAGCTGCATGTGTTGCATTTCGGGGAACATGCACTTTCTTCCATTTGCAGGCACAGTCGCTGCACGCAGCAGCTGTGGCTCACCAACTCAGAAATACAAGGGAGGAAGGCGGCAGTATATGTGCCCTGAATGCGACTATTCCGCAGTTTCGCTCACCCGCTTCAAGAACCACATGAGGACGCATACTGGACAGCGCCCATTCCTGTGCAGCAATTGCAACCAGGGCTTTACACAAAGCAGCAGCTTGACAGCACACATCCGCATCCACACGGGCGGAAGGCCACACCAGTGCCATTCATTGCGGCAAGAGCTGGTGCATTGGTGTAGCAATAAATGCCTTGTTTGTGTCAGCCAGAGTGTTGTTTCTTTGTTCCCCTTCAGAGCAAGGCCCGCCGCAGTCATCATGTGCTCGGTAGCATGCGCCATCAAGGGGTGGGGTCAGGGTGCTTTTGAACAATGTCAGCTATCCCACACAGTTCATGATATGCGCTTGGAATTTCGCAGTGAAGCATCGGAAGGATTTTTTTTTTTTGAAACGTGATTTGATGCTTACTCTAATAATTGCTGATGCTGTGAATAAAGACCACGTGCCTACTAATTAAGTGAGCAGTAGCTTCAGCACTTTTTTTTTTCTGTTTTCAGTGTAATCGGAATGGCAATCCACCATCTGAAATGCATGGTCAGTGAAACATAGTGGACCACCACACAGACACTGGTAGGAATTATCTTCCAGCCAGTTCCATCGCTTTCTCAGGGATAGAACACCTGTAAAAGGAAAGTGCCAACCACTCCCTAAGCAGCCTTGACACAATAGTTTCCAAACAGATGAGTGGCCTCCAGCTTAGTTGGCAGAATTTCCAACCGGTTCCCAAAATACCAATGGGAATCTTACAACAGGAAAGTCCAAATGAAAGCCTATGCATCTTTATACTGACTAGGCTATCAGTTTTGAGTCAGAGATAAGTTGAGTCTTCAAAACGTGAGCTCATCACGAATAGCTGCAGAACCAAATTGACCACGAAACAAAACTACGCCCCAAATTTCTCAGCGAAGCAATCTCAAGAAATGGGCACCGCTGACCTTAATTGAGTAGTTACATTAAAATTATATGGCCTATACCCTTGGCCCATACCTGCGCAATGACATGCAAAATCGTGATGCAGGCTTTTTTTTTTTGCCAACTTAGCTGGTTCTGCTCTGCCACATTTTTGGGCACAGTATTGTCGCCTAGCTGGTACTTGTTGAAATCAGATTTTCCTCTGCATCTTGCTTCCTTCTAAAGTGGTAGACTCCTTTACGGTTATTCTCCATAGACCAAGAGCATAATTAGGTCACAAAGTCGTCATGCTCCAACAGCTGCTCAGTTTATTTTTTCTCATATCACCCTAATGCACCCTAAGCAGGACAAAGACATGCAAGGAGTATTGTTTACTCTTTTTACTCATGTATATACTTTCCGTATATGAAATATAGGTCTACTTTTTTATCCATCCTCACTCTACTGTCTTTTTCGCGTTATGTATCAGCCTATTTCTCATTTCCATCAGTCGGTATTCAGGAGCCCAACTTAAATGCAGGATATTCTGCGGCTGTCACCCCGCTATTTTACAAGCATTCAAGCAACTACTACCACCCCCTGCCACACCGTCCATGTGCAATATATCTTTGCAACACAGCCGATTTTTCAATAAAACGAGACAATAAACACAAGTAGCAAGGATGCATTCCACAATTTTATCAACTTGGAAAACAACAATGCACTCAAGAAAGAGCACAGTACAAAGATTTGTGTGACACGGAACACCAAAAAAATTGGTAAACTCAAACTCTTGGTTCACAAGAAACTGAGAGCCATGCTGCAAAGTAAACCCATTACCATAGTAAGGCAGGTGGTAAGCAACATGCTACAAACTACTGAATTGCTCAGTCAGGGTAACGTGTGCCCTTTATCGCTCTACTGATCCGTTTTTTGCCAAAAGCCATGCCCGTTCCTCGGCAATGCCCTTTCCTTCCTCCTCCTCCTTTCTTGGCTATAAAATCCCAAGCCACGAAATAAACGTGGTCCTTTTGCACCGACTGCTTGCCTGGGTTGGTTCTGGCACGGCGCTGTTGCCGAGCCATTTGCTACACAACAGTGGGATCAGAAGAATTCGCCTGAAACATGGCCACTCCCATTTCCATGAATAACAAAGCTCCACACCGAACCTCACTCACAAACCAGCATGAGATGAAACAGCACAGCAACAGCTCCTACGAAGATCGCAGTGTGAATATGTCAGCAAGATTAGCTTTTCCTTAACTGGAGAAGATAAAAACACAGCAACAACCACAGCAGTATGTAGAGCAAGGCACCGAACAGAGTGGACATATAAGAACAGTCGGTGAGAGTTAACACTGCATGCAGGTAGCATAATAAGCTATTTGCAGAGCCAACATTAATACTAGGAGTGAAAAGTGCCTTTGTGACAGTTGTTTGAAAGGAATTCTTAAAGGGGCTCTGAAAAGGGGTTTGATAAAATTGTGGTATGCGTGGGATGTTAAAGGACGCTGCTTGCAAGCATTGTCCAGCAGGAATTGCTTTGTAGAAGCTGAGTTATCTGAAGTCAAAATTTGGATTTCAGTGTCTTCGTGCCTTTCACTCTCCTCCCCCAGCCCCGCCTCCGGGGGCAGAGCTTCCTGACCCACCAGGGCTGGCGGCTTACTGGCCGCAGCCATGTGAGCTGCCTCGACGTCTGATAAAATGTAACCAATAGCCATCTCTGAACTGGTATAAGCAGGCGTGAGCGACGGAGGGTGCGACCATGAAAAATTCACCGGAAAAGGCTCGCCAACTTTCGCACACGATTGTGGGTTCTCTGCAGCGTGTAGAAATATATCATTGGGCTCAGGTGTTCATGACAACACAGTGCAGTGATTGAGCGCCCCTTGGAAAGTGCTTCAGAGCCCCTTTAAAGCTGAAGCCGGACGTGGGTAAATGATATATTGGGATATTCCCATGTAAATGCCATCAAGGGAGCAGAATTATCAGGTTCAAATGAATTTTTAGAGTTTATGTATTAAAAATGTTCAGGCACAGTTCACAAAACTGATGAAGGTGGCTACATGGGCTTCATAAGTTACACTACACTGGTAACATACTAATGCAAACAACATAAAAGAAGAACTTTCAAAGGAGTTAAACCACTAGTGAATAAAGGCGGGACCTGGTATGGCAAAGGAGCCTAAACTCCTGCAGTGGAAAATTTTAAATTCCACAAATTGAGAACAAAAAAATCTGCAATATTCCGCAGCAGTGGCTACCTTGTCACTGCTTTGTGTCTACACCCGTTTGCCCATTTTTTCCCTTCTCTACTACTCACTCCCTTTTATTCTTTCTCAACGGCCTGCACAGTGTTCTTGCCACGTTTATGGCGACCCTCTTACCAGTGCATACCGCGCGCTTCACCTCGATGACACATGGTCACGGATAGGGTGGCTTTCCCTCTCGGTTCATGAGCCTGGCGGGTGAACTTGCTGTGGGTATTAAAAAAAAACTGCAGCAAAAAAAAACACTCGTGCTATATTCTTAGCTAGATTGGTTCAAATATAATGCCAGGTGCTTCAAACACAGAAATATTGATTTTTGACAGGCAGAAGTATTGTGACTTCCTGTGCAACTGTGCAAGTGCGTTGCTGCAAAAGCCAGTGATAAATGCGCTAGCTTGCTTGAGCAGATGGGGCACTTGTCATGTCTAGCCATCACTAGGACTTAATTTATTACCAGATTCTACCATTCGAGAGAATTCAAATCATTAAGTTATTCTATCTTTCTTAGCTGGTAACGTCCACGAATACAATATTATAAAAAAAAATGATGCCAATAACATGCATTTCTGCAAGAAATGCTACATTGTACGATTTTTCGCAGAAGCAGGAAAATTAGGGGCCATACGATTTTAAGTGAATATTGTTGCCATGGGATTGCAGGTGTGCATTGGATGCAAATGCTTTTAAACAACTGACTTGAATGGTCTTTCACTCTTGAAGGTCACACAGCTTTTTAGGTTCCCCCTAGCAGCAAAAGCAGACAGCCACAACACACATTGCACTGGAATGGCCTCTTGCCCATACGAATGCGAAGGTGCATTGTTAGGTCACCACTCGCTATGAAGTTCCTGCAACAATGCACTAGTATGGCCTCTCATCTGTATGGACGCGAAGGTGATCTGTTAGCTCACTATTCTGTGAAAAGCTCTTGCTGCAGTAGACACACTTGTACGACCTCCCTCCGGCGTGGACGCGAAGGTGCATTTTCAGGTATTTCTCCTGTGTGAAGCTCCGGCTGCAATGCCTGCACCTCAAGGGGTGCTCTTCAGTGTGCGTCCTCTGGTGGTTCATTAAGTCAGCATGGGTATCTGTGGCATAGCCACAATCCAAGCACAAGTGCTCCTGCATTCCTGCTAGCAATAGTTGTTGAAGCAGTGAAGGGCTCCTGCACGCAGTTGTGACTGAACCTGCACAATAGAAGAAACCATGCATCAGTGCATATATAGACGGGCCACCTCTCAAGAAGGGTAACATATAGTTTGGATGTCCTTTCTCAAGCCTCAGTTCTTTGCTTATCCATGCGATGTTTACCAGAAACATTTAAGACTGCTTATGTGAGAGAATGCAAAAGCATTGATGGTTCACTGTTCACTGCACGAGCACACAAGTAAACTGGCCACAATGAAATCCAGGGAAGAAATGTGAACGTACAACTTCACCCGGAACGCTGTACGACGAACGGTTGCATCGCAATCCGAAAGTCTGGAAACGCATGCAAGTGAAGGTGCATATGTCGTCGGTTTGAATCGTTGTCACAAGCTAGCCTCCAACTTGACAAGCACATGTAAGCTATAAGAAACGAAAAACTTCATGACACCACCCACAATGCTGTACGACAAATGATTGAATCATACACAATTTTGGTATGAATGTGGGGAAAAGGCCAGTGGCGAGTATATGGAGACGAATATGCATACGATTGTCTGAAACGACGATGCTCGGCTTGCTGTATGCGTTGTACGGCCGCCTGATGATGTTACCCTATCTTTCTTCCCACTGCTGGGATATTATGTACGTACCATCTACAAGTACACAAATGTGCACACGCACACACACACATGCCCACACCGCCGCCTTTTCTTTTAATAGAACTAGTAATGCTTTTGTATTAAAAATGCACAGGTCAGGTAAAAAGCACTGGGCTCACAATAAACAAGATTACTGCCTTCTACAGCATCTGAGAATTTGATGAATCAGTTTGAAGTTTGAGCGTTTAAGCTATTAGATAATGAATTCCTAGTTTCACGGATGCTAACAACAGTGAGCCTTGACATTTCAGTGTTTCTGCAAGGACGCGTTTTGGGGGATGTAATTAAAGCCAAACCTTATCCACCTGGCTGGATAGTGGATGAGTGAGTGCATTTCACACCTGGGCACTGAGCCTATCAGTGTCCAAAGACACATTACAGGTATTTAATTGGTGTTAACGAGCAAACTATGACCACTTGAAAACTATGACACACAACAACACTCATTTCTCTTCCATACAACACGCTTCATTTCCCTGAACTTAAATGCCAAGTGCAGCATGAAATCGTGTCTGACATGTGGCCAAGATCACGCAAGGCTTAAATTAAATGAGAGAATGTACTCGGAGTACATTCTCACACCATCATGCAGATGATGCCAGAAGATGCTTGCACGAGCATAAAATGGAGATTCCAGGTGTGCTAGTGGAGTATAATGGGCTGCTAGGGTATGCAAAGATGCAGCTAAGCCAAATATCCATTCCGCAATCTTAATTTTCCTAGTGCTACCCAGACTACTTCGGTAACCACTGAAGCATTGTAGAGCATGTGCAACCACATTCATGACCATGTGCGTAGCTGCAGTCAAGGAATTTTATGATGTGCAGATTCCATAACACAAACAAATGGGCAAAGTGTAAAGAGCAATTGTTTCTGTGGAAACAAATTTAAGATATGGGAGATAAATTTGTATGCAATGGGAAATTTGCAAGGTATCAAGTTAAATGCAAAACAACATAGCAGAATTTAGCTTTAGCAATCGGTGACCATGCAGCACATCTGAAAGCAAATGCAAAGAATCGACAAACTGCACTGCAGAAAGGCAGGAATAACAATGCTTTGGCCGTGAGTAATCCACAGAGTGTTACAGCAGTGGCTTGCTCTTCAATGAAAATGTCAGAAGACAGGCTTCCAGCCTGAAAACAAAAAGAGAAAGTACATCACCTCTAGCCAGGACTTTCCACGATAAGACAAAGAAGCAGCTCTATCTGGCAAGGGGAGAAGAGAAATTCGACATACACCATGAATGCTAGACATAACTGAAGTGAGCTGCTCATTGTTTGTGACATCCAGATGTTAAAACTTGGATATAACGAAAGTGAGAAAAGCCCACAATTTTTCGTTACATGCAGTTTTCGTGTGACAAATCAAAAGGACAATGCAGAACGGAAGCAAAACTGAAAAATGCACACGAAACCGTCAAGTAAATGCTTACTTGACGGTTACCACCTGTTACTTGAAGTTGTAAACATGGAGAAACATTTTGCAATCACGTTGGCAACGCAGCCGTGGCAGCAGCCGTCACAATCTCCATCGCGCCTTAAGTGATGCCGCTACACATGTGGCAAGGAGAGTGGGGGAGCTTAATAAAATTTGCTTTCAGTTAATTAACTCAAATTAATTGCTACCTGCCACAGTTGGCAAGTGACAAAGAGGAGAGACAGGGAAAGTAGGCGAGGGAAGAGAGAGGATGGGAGGAAACGGGTGGCCTGATCAGATTTTGCTGATTCACATGGGCACAAACCAAATCATATCAATGTTTATAAGTACATTGAAGCCTAGCGCAGCTAGGCTTTCTCTCATGGCAGATGATATAGATTCCACAGTTAAATTCAGAACTAAATGGCTAAACCAAAGCAATAACAGCTTTCACGGATTAATGCACTAAGATGGTAAGCTCAGCTCTACATATTTTTTTCCCCCCTGAGCTTTAGTCCTGGAACAAGGAAGCCATTTGCCAACCTGAAAAGCAATTTTCTCTCATGGTTTCAATGTTTTTCCTCCTCTTCAATGTAGCTAAAGCTACTTTTGCCACCAGGCATGATAGCCATTAAGAAAAGCCAGCTTGTTGATGACCTTGGGTTAAAGCAAGCAGCGTGCAAGTGCAAAGGAGAAAATGGCTATGGTTATAGAAAGAAGGTGGTGTGGGTTGTTGAGAAAGAGTATGATGATTATGAATTTTTATGGCGCAAGGGCATCTATGGCCAAATAGCACCATGGCACAAGGTATTTTCGACTTAGCAAGGTGGGGTCAAAGACCCATTTCCCAAGCATTTCACCCTAAATAAGCCGAGCACCAGACCAGGGGAAAGCTTGTACCGGTGGGTACCCGGCAGCACTGGGGATCGAACCCCGCACCTCCCGCATGCGAGGCGGATGCTCAACCACTCTTCCACCGCTGCGGTCCACTGAGGAAGAGCAGCCACTGAAAGAGTTGAGACACCGAGTAGCAGCGGCACGGTGACGGCGGATGCTGCTACGTGGAAGGCTGTGTGCATTTTGGCATCACTTAGTAGTGGTGCGCGCATCTAAAGCGTTGCCTCTTAAATATGTTTAACACATCTGCAACTTCTGTATTTTAATGTGCCGGCTGCTTTTTTTTTTTTTTCGGGGGGGAACGCTCGGCTAAGGCTTGCTTCAACAGTTTGAGATTGCATTATACATTATAAACTCAATATTTATTCAGATTTCTCAAACTCCTCCCTCGCGTTATATTCTTGCAAATAAACTAAAATAGCAATTTTTATATCAACTGTCATTTCTACTGATGTCCTGAAGAACCGCAGCAGCAAAAAAGAATGTGTGGCTGCTAACAAACAATTCAGCGAAAAATGCTTAAACCTGCGATTTCCAACGGAATCGCAGAAAACTAGAGGCCGCAAGCATAAAAGTTGCTCCTACTATACTGGCAATATGAAAAAAGTCACCTAAACTGTAGTTCCTCTTTAACCAGGGAACAACAAACAGCGGGCACAGTTACAACTACTGGAATCATGCTTACTGTGCAGAGCAAGGCCTCAAACAGAAACAATAATCAGACAAAAATTAACACTGCATTTCTCTGTCAATGCCTTAAAATAAACATGATGCACTACTTTCAGAAGTAGCTTATCCTTCCCATTTACACAACACAAACAGAAAGGAAAGTGCAGAAGTAGTATAAAACAAAAAGTGCCTGTGATGTCTTATATGGAATAGGTAATGTGCCAGAAATAACCATTAAATGCACAAACTGTTCTCTGCCTTTCTAGTTTTCTAAAGCAGGTTTCAAAACCACTTTTGCCATTTAACACAGACAGGAGTTGGAAAGCAAGATACAAAAGAATGTTCCAATCAAAACAAAACCTTCATACGTCCACGGCCAGTGTGCTCCCTTCACGCCACTGTCAACGAGTTGAAAACCAGTCAACCACATCTAATTACATCTCGCAGCTCTTTTTTGGCATTACGGCAACAGCCAACATGTTACAGCACCATGGTACTTGTAAAAATATTCTTCTGAATATTATTAACAAGTCCTTTGTACAACGACCCCAGAGCCAAACTGGCAGACCCAAAATTCTCAATGTCTCGCACTATTAATCAGAAACTAGACGAGATACTTTGCTAAACTGCCTTTGTAATTCAGCGTTCCACTTACAACACATCTCCTGTTGTGAGGAAAGTGGATATTACACCTGAATAATGTGCTACCTACAAACTAAAAGCCAATATCGAGAGGATATCGCTGCAGCAGTTGTATGCACGCAGAGCCTGAAGCTAGACAAAATAAATGATATATTGATGCAAAAGCCAGTTAAGAAAGCAGCTCTTTGGTATCGAAACAAACTTTTATAGTTCAAATTTATGCCTTCTCTATAAGAAAAAGCTCTGGCACAGTTCACAATGTTTACAGTTACGTGGCCACTATAATATTGAACCTTTTACTAACAAAATCCTAATTGCAACAGATTCACACAGAGAGCTCTCAGAGGCATCGGAAAAATTATTTCGAAGATTACAAAATGTCAAATGCAACCCACAAAATGCGTGCCTGAAGCGGTGTCCATTCAACATTACAAGCTGGGTATAAGCTGCACAGCTGCAAGTTTCCTGTCATGCTGGCACATCAAGCTACGGCTTTATGGAACAGCAGATGCCTCTAAGTGAACCTTTTTTCGATGGGATATCACATTTGCCCGGCGCGAAATTGCCACGCAGCAAAAGGAACGATCGTTTTTTTCATGCTCATATGCTTTCACATGACCGATCAGTCTCATCTTCGATGAAAAAGCCAGTGGGCACAGTATGCATTGGATGGCCCCTCGCCTGAGTGGACTTCTGCATGCACTGTGAGATAACTCTTGGTGCTAAAGTTCTTGCTGCAATGACTGCACAGGCATGCCCTCTCGCCCATGTGGATGCGAAAATGCGCTTTCAGGCTGGTCCTCTGAGCGAATCGTTTGCCTGCAACGACTGCACCAAAAGGGGCACTCTCCAGAGTGCGTCCTCTGGTGGTCCTTGAGGTTGGTGAAATATGCTGTCGTATAACCACATGCAGCGCACAAGAAAACTGCAGCCTGCCTGTTGCGATTTTTCTGAGCGAGTGATCTGGGCCTGCTAAGCACTGCAACCAAGCCTGCACAATGAAGTAAAGCATATGTTCCTTGAAATAGGAAGGATTATGGCTAGCCCACCCCCAAGAAGGGGTAATGCGCGGTGAGGATACTCAGATTTACGCCTTATGTTGCCAACATTTACAATGTCAAATTGAGCGAGACAACTTGGCCCTGAGATAGCAAATATTGCACAATGTCAAATTGAGCGAGACAACTTGGCCCTGAGATAGCAAATATTGCAGATATTGCAAGTCAGTGCATGATTTCTGATCACTTTTGTGCTGAAAGAAAAGTGCGCACAACAGCATGCCCCACACTGCATGTAACACATTCATGCTGTCACACCAGCACCTAAAAAAAAAAGCCCAAAGGTCATGAAACACACCCAACCATATATTCTACAGGTGAAAGGTGCCCACTGCAGATTAGCAGCCATTCTACATTTTTCAAAGACATCTACATTGACAGCTGCAGTATTCGAAATACCCAGATATTAAGTCATTGTCCAACTTAATTAATGAGAGCTGTAACTACACCAAACAATACAATTATTCAGGTCAAAACAAAGATCATTTTATTGCAACAGGCGCTGGCCCAAGGCAGTGTAACCGGTCAAAGTTAATGGAATCCACACAACTCAAAATATAAATAGACCACACGGAAGCACATACGTAATGTCAGTACAATAAAACTGGAAAGTGTCAGTAACAAAATCAATTCCATTTCTCACAGTTCCAGATGACATGATGTATGGGCATCACTCATGTGCTCCAAGCAACCTTATTTGTTCCTCATTCCTTTGCACAGGTGTACAGTTGCATGAGACAACTTGCATGACAAGGCACATCAGCAACCACAACACAGCTTTTTAAATATGTCCAAAGATTCACTGTCCTGTTTTCCCACTTGTGTCATCAGTGTCAAATAATGAACTATAATTGTTATCACCATTTAACATGAATTAGTTATTGTACCAGCAGAGGTATTAAAAATTTGTAATTTTCACACCCAGTAGCTGCAGCAGAAGGCAACTAAAACTGCATTTTGCCGATTCAAGGTATATGTATGCGTGCCTGCATTTACAGCCGATCAATGAATCTACGAAAGCATGGCAGAAGAGTTGTTAAAAAAAAAAAATCCCTGGAAAACATTCACACACACTACATACCAGAAATGCAAACACTATGATCACCTAAATTACAGGTAGCATGATGGAAAAAAATTGCAAAACAGACATGCGTTGAAAGAACTGCGTCACATTTTTCCAGCATACACCCAAACACCCTGGAGCTATGGCACCTGTCAATTTCACGAGCTTGAAAGCAGCGCACACTACGAGGCCTCCTTTGAACAGCAGCATATATTACGAGACCTCCTGACTTAATCATGAGTGTCTATGTTCATGCCTTTCTGTTGAAAGTGAGTGAAACCCTTGGAAGGATGTCCCAACATCATTTATGTCTTGCAACATTGTTTATGCAGCTCGGAGGGTGCCCCTAAATGTATGAAATGGACACTGAAAGCACATTTCAATAATTTGGTGTTGGCCCATGCGGTGAAGCAGTAAGATGTGAGATAATTCGGCCAAATGTTCAGCATTCCACAACCCCTAGTGAACCTATCAAGAACTCTTAAATGACAGGTATTGCTAGCATAAATCATGTTTTAGTATGTGCAACCACTCTCATGGCAATGTAGACATTCACACCGCAGGAATAATTTCAGGTGCTGTTTGAAAAACACAATGGTGGCAATGCTCTAAATGAGAGCCGTGTAATTACACATATTACAACCGTATTTACTCGCATATTTTGCGCACCCTTAATTTATTACCCAAGTTTAAATATAAAAAAAGTTTACTCACATATTTTATGCTCCCAGTAGCGGCGAATCACCAGAATGCATGCAGGTGTGTGCTAGGCAGGCTTGGGAAGATCGGTGCGGCTGCGAAAGGCGCGAGTGATGAAGGGATGAACTGCATGTTGTTTATCCGGCTCCCTCGCACTGGCGGACGCTTTTCTGCACAAAAAGCTGCCAGACTTCCAGTAATCTTCGGCGCACATCACTTGCTGTTTGGTTTGCCATCAGTCAGCCGAGCCACATGCGAAGGAGCAGTTTTATCATCGCCTTCATCTCCATTTGCCTCCGACTGCTGGCTTCGCAATTATATCCTAACACTTCTGCTTCTTTAAGCTGCGCACACGTTGTCAGGCCATCTTGCTGGGAACTACAAACATAGGTAAATTTAAATTTGGAGTGAATTTCCTGGGGGGGGGGGGGGGGGGACAAGCAAGGGGTGTGAGTTGGGGGTCGATGTAAAGGTAGCAATATATAGTATATACTGCGCATTGTGACCTTTGAAAAGCTGTTACAAGTGTTTGCAAAATCTTCACGTAATTTGTGCCCTTGCTCTTTGAAGCCTTACACAAAAAATGTGCCCAAATTATGCGAGTAAATACGGTTGCAGGAACAAAGGAAGATGGCAAGGCATCGGCTGAAACACAAAACAATACAGGCATAGCTGGCTGTGACATTCCATCAATGTAGTGAAGCTTACAGCGAATGCAGAGACATTCTTCAATGAGTTACAACGCAGTGAGGAGAGCAGGCAAGTAACAATGCCTTGGCCATAGGCAATCCACAATTGGTAGTAGTGGAGATCGGCAGCTCATCGAAAATATCAGAAGATAGACTTCCGACCTGAAAAAAAAAAAAAACAGAGAGAATACATTATTGCCATTCAGGACATCTTTCATTCCTTTACACACAAATGCAGATGAGAGCGTAACAAGCGACGGTTTCTTGGTGGAACAGCACAATGAAACAGCAAAAAAAAAAAAATTGGCAGTGGCTTAACTTGGCTAACCCTGGAATTCAGCGAAAAGCAAGCACGCTTGCTAAACATCTGAGGCTCGTCCATGGCAGCTCTGCTACACGCTCCGGACAGCCATTTTATATATACCCACACGACCACGTGGCTGTGACATGGTATCACACGGACTTACGACACCCCCATCGGATGCCATCATGTGGCTTCACATATCCCCATCGGATGTTCTTAAGGTCAAAGGTCAACCCAAAGGGCACCCAATGTCAAAGGTTAACTGAAGGTCATGGATCAAGGGTTCGACACCATAACTGTACCACATATGGTCATACACGGCTATCCTTGGTTGGGCTGAAGGTTGTTCAAGGTCGTTGTGCTGCCTACCTGAAGACTACTTTACCTAGCGTAGTGAAGCTTGTCGCTTCAAAAGGAGGGGCTAACTCCAGTGCTTGTTGTAGTTTGGACAGCAGGGATGAATTCAGACACTACAAAAAGTGAATCATTCCGGTTGTCAATAAACCGTTCAGCTAGCTGACCTGCGGAGACCAGCTTCCAAAGAACATTTACTTGATAAGTGCCCATCCTTGCAAAACAGCTATTTTCCTTGTCACCACTCAGAAGATGAATACAGCCCAGTGCAAACATGACACTCTGTTCGATATAAAATGGCACACACTATAAAAAGAAACGAGACCTTCTTTTCCACTCCCAAACACAGAGCAAAGAGTCGTAAAACATTTGCTTCGTTTGCCTCACTCACTTCTCAGTGAGAGGGGGAAATAAATGGGGTTTAATGTTCCAAAGCAACTCAGGCTTTGAGGGACGCCATAGTGAAGGGCTCCAGATATTGACCTCCTGGAGTTATTTTCTTTAACGCGCGCCGTCGCACAGTACACGGGCCAAGGAGAGATATTTTGAACATTAGCCACATTAGCTCACGAATATTCGCGAATAGCTCAGGCCAGGGCAATATTGTTCACCGAGCTTGCGGGTTGTCCTCGGAGCAATAATAGTCCGCAACTCCCGCCGAGCACACCGGTTGTGCGTGGTGAGAAGTGGTCGCACAACCACAACTGCGAACAGAAGTAAAGCGCGCCAAGCGCTGCCTTTACTGCATCCTCGGCAGTCGTAGCACAAATTAAAGGCGTACAGTATTCATGCGTCAGGGCGTACGCGATACTGTCGCGCACGTCACGCGTCAATTTACAGTTAGAACTACTACATAAAATGCTTTGGTTCTTTCGTCCTAGGGTTACAAACACGAAGTCGCACACCAGTTGGCACCTATTGCAAAGCAGCCTTAACCACGCCAATTTGAAGATTTTTAACAGCTAATGATTGCAGCATTTTTCAGACTATTTGCTCGCAGTAAAGGTTCCAGAGCCCGCAACGTCCGCCAACAGTGCGCCGACGGCTTCGCGCGGCGGAGTATGGCTGCTCCAGTTCCGAAGCTAGAGTAGCTTAGCTGGCTGAGCCGTCTACAGTGCAAACTTCGGTGGAAGCGCACGTATCTTTTCTACCTCCCTAATACGTTCAACAATAAAGACTAGTCTACCAAACGTCAAAAACAAGTCAAAACTGATGAAGTCGTACCTGACCCCTGACACCAAAAGGAGGCTACATCGTTGATGCGCACTACGATGCCGCTTTCGTCACCGTGTCAAGGTGTCACTGTGGCTCCCATTGTTACACCGTTACAAACGCGTTTTGCAGTAATTTTGTAATCTTTCACGAACGTGATAAGCAAAAATTCGATAGAGTTTGTGGGCCTTCAAGGGGCTTGTAAAATGGAAAAACGAAGCAACATTTAGTGAGTTTCGAAACCATCAAACCATCAACCGTGTACAGTGAACTGTAAACCGGGTATGTGTTGGCATTGCCTTTAGTTAACCTCCCTAAATTTCCATCCCTCTGACCACGATGCTTCTTCCTTTAGCTCACGGTCCATTCTATATTTGTATTGCAAAACATTTTTTCGTCAGAAGGCAAAATGAAGATGATCCGTGCTAGGTGCCGATCACATTGAAATTTCAAAAAGCGCGGGTAATGATATTGCTGCACCGTTCAGAAGAGGACGCCACACGTCTCAACAACGGCGAAGTCGCTGTAGATGCACCTTTTAGAGTAATAAAAAACATGATTATTGCTTATAGCAATAAACAATTGAAAACATGCATTTAAAACATTACGTATATGAACAAAATAAAAAACATTCTTGAACAAGAAGCTTAAATAGCGTATAAAAAGTATCAAAATTTGTCAACTACGATGTAAGGTCACTGTTACTCTTTTCAAACTCGAAATATTGACTATATATACCGGAAGGACAGCAAGACTTTTGTACTTCCAAAGTACATATACTAAAATTGGAACGATACAGAGAAGATTAGCATGGCCCCTGCGCAAGGATGACACGCAAAATCGTGAAGCGTTCCACATTTTTTTCACAAATTTGCTCAAGATATTTTCATTTGCGATGTCCAGATATATTTAACCACCTTTGTGACTGAAGGCTGTACAGAGGCGGTCGCCTCTGAATCTGAACTGCGATGTTTTAATTTTGAAGTCTCGTTGTCTTGTTCTACGAATACTATTTAAGGGTGTGCGAATAACACGCATGGCTGCAACTGAATTTTTGCAATTAAATTACTTTTTAATTTGTTGAGCAATGCATTACTTTTTTGCTCCAGTAATTTAGTAATGTAATGAATTACTTTGGTGGATTAATTTAGCGGCAAAAGCAGCAAAAGTAACTACTTTGCGTGGGCAAAGCTGATTTGATGCCGGGTAGCGCGCCTCGAAGGCAACAACGACGTGCGCGGCAAGCCTGACGGCACATGTGCTCGTGTGGAGAGCACCTCCCAGGTAGAAGATCCAGCTGTGTTGGACCGCTTTAATTATGGGCAGATAGCACATAGCGCATTTCGGACTTCAAAAGGCATGCGCTCGCAGTGGAGCACCCACGTGGTTACTTCGACCATGGAACGGCGATGTCTGAGGGGGAAGGGGAAACGCGCGCTTATGACGCGGCGAACAGTCCCGATCGAAACTAGCTGTTGCGAGTTCTTGCGGGCTAGTTGCGGGCGCAGTCCTCCGTTTTTTCTACGTAAATATAGTACGGATAGTACTGCCGAAACAATAACCTGCTCCTGAGGCTCAGAACGGGGCAGACAGCTCCGTGGGAGCAGCACTGAGCATAATAATAATGCTATAAAAATGTTATGTGAGTAGCAGTAACGTACAAACATCGCAACATGAATGTTAAAAATTAGCAAATATTCTCATACAGAAACATTTCAAAGTAAGGCATGTTGCTGGGCTATTAAGAGAAGTTTATTGGACTGATAACAAGCAGGGACTCTCGTCCCTCAAACAAACAGTGATACAAAAAACGACCTAAGTCGTCAGTGGTACAAAAACTGCACATAACAAAGTGCGCATGTTAAAAACACTTCAAAAAAAAAAACACATGACAAGAATGCACATGACAAGAGTGCACTGAAAGAGTTCTAACAGTTCACGCCGTGAAGTTTGCCGCGCACTCGTGTCACTTGTAGACCACGGCACACAGCAAAAAAACGCGCACACAATTCTGCCGGTGGCTAGAACGGCAGAGTCAGCACAGCCACACGGCCGCGACGTACATCGATAAAGCGGGTGGACCACCGCCGAAGGAATTTGTGTTCCTCTAGCGTCACAAGGTCTTCGCATGCTTGTTCTAGCATACGTGCGCGTACACGCTGCAGTAGGGGGTACATGGCCCTCTGTGGGCGGCCGCGTAAGGCCGCAGCTCCCCTCTGCCGCCATAGGACAAATGCGCCGACGCAAAGTAGCATGCGGACGAATGGCTCTCGCGATCTTGTGTTGGAGTTGAGACGAGCCCCAAACATGCGTGACATGAGCCGCCAGAAAATTCTGGCTACTACGCATTCGAACATTGCATGCTCTAATGTTTCCACTAGACCGCACTGCGGGCAACGGGCGGAGGGTGCCACGCCCCATGCTGCGAGGCGGTCAGCCGTGGGTAAAACCCGCCAGCCTCGCAGCCAGCTAAAGTCGCGCACCTGCGCAGGGAGAGATGAATGTCTCAGGTCTCGCCACCGCGCCTGCCCGCTCCTTGTCAATTGTTCCGGTGTTGCTTCTCGTACAGCGAGGAGCTCGCAAACCCGTGTGGGTGGCGTGGCGAATATCTCCACACCAGGCAGGGCTGTGGTGAGAGACCTGAGGGCACCGCAGGCTTTCCGGAAAAACAGGGGGGGCTGCAAGGCTGAGGGGCCGATACTGTGTTCTGAGAAGAAAAGGGGGCGCGATGTTCCGAGAAAGTAGGCAAGGAGCCCCCTTCCCGGGTAGTCCGTATTGTCGACAAGGTCGCGGATCCCTCGCAAGGCGAGGACACTGCACAATGTGGGTAAATGAGGGAGGCTAAATCCCCCCATTTCTGTAGGAAGTCTGAGCAGAGCTCGTGCTACTGTCTCAGTCTTACCTGCCCAAAAAAACGAGCCACATAGAGTGGACATGCGTCGCGTGAGGTTACTGGGAGGGTAGGCGACTCTGGCGACGTAGATTAGGGGGGCGCATACCGATGATCGGATGATAAACGCGCGCTCTGCGAGAGAGAGGCGAAAGCGCGCCGCTACGGTCAAGCGTCTTTCTGCGGTAGCTCTGAGCTGAGTCCATGTTTCTCGTCCCGCCTCTCCGGACGCGAGAAAGTGAACACCCAATACTTTTACGGCGGAGACCCACTGCACGTCGCACAGCAGATCCGATGTGAATGCGCCAAAACGCAGCGCTCTGCTCTTGCCCCTGTTCAGCAGGGCGCCGGACAGCTCGCTGTATTCTTCAAAGAGCCGTAAAAACGCCGCGTAGCTGTCCTCGTCCCGCAAAAACAGGGACACATCATCGGCGTACGCAGAGACCTTAACCTGGCCTTGGCCAGGCAGGGGGAATCCGCGTACTGATGGACTGTCGGCTATGCGACGTAGCAATGGGTCGATGCAGAGTACGTAAAGCATGGGTGACAATGGGCATCCCTGCCTAATGCCGCGAGAGATGCAGAAAGGAGCGCTAATCGCTCCATGTATACTTAAACTGGCTGTAAGCCTGGAGTAAAGAAGATTAATTCTTTCGATGAATTCGGAAGGGAAGCCAAAGGCTTCTAGGACTCCTAGGAGGTACCGGTGCTCGACACGGTCGAACGCCTTGGCTTGGTCCAACGAGACGAAGCAGCCCGGGATCCCCGCTCTCGAGGTGAACGTGAACAAGTCACGAGTGAGTGCGAGAGCGGAGAACACCGAGCGGCCCGGCACGCTGCACGTCTGCGCAGGACTGATGAGCGTGGGCAGAGCCGTGCTCAACCTGTTCGCCAGCAGTGACGCCACGATCTTGTAGTCTGCATTGAGCAGAGTGATCGGGCGCCACGCTTGCGGGTCGGATGGGCACCCGCCAGGCTTCAGGATGAGCACGACTCTGCTTTCCCGGAAGGAGTCCGGTCTAGCTCCATCTGTCACAAACTTGTTCACCATGTCGAGCAAGTGACCTCCCAACAACTCATAAAATCGCGTGTAAAAACTGATCGGGATTCCGTCAGGGCCGGGGGCCGAGGCGGTGTTCATTGCATTTAGCGTGGCGCGGAGCTCGTCCCGCGACGCCGGCGCGCAGAGGTGAGCCGAAAGCTCCTCCGGGATTACGGGAAGGTCCCGGCAAAACTCGCGGATCGCCTCGCGAAACTCTGGGCCACCCTCCCGTTCGACGCCAGAAGCAAACAGCTGTGACACGTGGCGTGTGAACACGTCACGAATGTCAGTGGCGCTGCTGCTCCTAGCCCCGTCGGGGAGGACGACCTCTTCTATTAAAGCGGGGGAGTCCTCGTTAAGGGTGCCCGCGCGTACTTGGCGCAAGACCAAGGGGTCTGCTATGGGCCTGCCCTGGGTGAAAGCTTGGCTCGCCGCACGGGACGACTGCCGCAGCAGCGTCCCGTACCGCGCCTTTAGCAGGTTTAAATAATCCTTCATAGCGAAGGTGAGCGGCGCGCCTCTTTTTACTATACGAATGCGCGTCAGCGTCTCATTAAGTTCACGCGTGATACGTGATCTTCGTAGGCGGCCCTCTCCGATGAGGAGGGAGCGCCACTCGGCTTTCCGCTCATCCCAGGGCACGGGTAAATCATTACGCGCGCCAGGGGCATTCAGTGCACGTTTTAATGAAGCGACGCTCGACGCGTCTGTCAGTATGCTGGAGTCCATTCGCCACGTGTCCACACGTGGGGCGCACCCGCCGAAGTCCAGCACCACTGACAGCGGTCGATGGTCAGAAATGCGCGGAGTGCCCCTGGGGAACTCGAGCACACTACAAGATGTAACGAAGCGCGCAAGCTCGGGGGGGAGGAGAAACTTATCTAGTCTGCTGGCGGACTGTCCTCTTTCCCAGGTAGGCCCGAAGGTGTTGCCGTGCTGGGACACCCATGCATCAGATAAATGAAACTGGACGCAGAGGTCCCGTAGTGACCGTGCTCCGGCGTAGGGCCGACCTTGCCCGGGGCCGTGCACATCTCGCGAGGGGTCAAGTACACAGTTGAAGTCGCCCACCATGAAAGTGGGGTACGTATCGAGGAGAAAAGAATCCAGCGATTCAAAAAACTGCGAAGAATCGCTCCGTCGCGCCGGCGCGTAAACCACCAACGCCCTGACACGTCTGCCGTTTAGCGCGAAATCGACGGCCAGTGTGCGGCCGTCGATCCCGTACGTGCAGTGCGCGCCCGAGCGCAGGGAGCTGTTCAGAAATACTACACCGACACCGCACGAAGCGGCGTCAGTGAGTGAGAAGAACGCGGGCGCGAGGAAGCGATCCTTAAAGTTTGTGGCATCACGTGGGTCACGGAAATTACATTCTTGGAGGAACAGAATGTCGACGCCCTGCGCGCGGGCGAAGTGCATCACCTCCCTCTGTTTATCTAGTGATCGAAATCCCTGAACATTCAGGGAGAGGAGATGCACGGCCGCCATTGCGAATAAACAGGCCGCCGACATTCTGCTTACAATTCTAGTTTTCTCCGCCATTGGCGGAGTTGTTCACTCGCGCGACCTTTTTCGGTTTTGACCGAGAGGCCCCTTCAGGAGTGGCATCGGAGTCTTTGGCCGGTGACAGTGCGTGCTTGCCGGTTGACCCTTTGTTGGAGTGCGGGTCGGTGGAGTCTCTTACCGAGTCATGCTGGGCGGTGTCGGTAGGCAGTGGCGCACCCAGGGCGTGGTCCTTGGGTTCCAGGGTGGCTTCGTCAGGGGTGTCCTGTGGCGACCGGCGCCGTCGTCGTCGTCGAGACGCACGTACTGCGTTCGCCGAGCCGGGTCGTGGGAGCTGCTCGCAGCGGAGGTCCCCTGTCAGGCGGAGTGTCGCCTGGCGTGAGGTTGCTGCATCGTCCTCCTCCGCCGAATCGCACGAGTCGCTATCGCTAGACGATCCCGAGGTGAAGAGCGGCGGGAGGTCGCTGTTCGGGGGGAACATGAGAGACTCGGTCGAGTCTCCGGTGTCTGCCGTCTGCTCCCCCGATGGTGCGGTAGGCTCCGGCTCGGGCTGGCTCGCGGCAGCGTGGTCTGCTTCTGTAACAGGCGTGTCGGTGTCTTGGCTCGATGCGGGCACTGCGACCTCCTTCGGCGTCGAAGCGGGAACAGGGTTCTCGGGCTGTGGCGCCGCTGGCAGGTCGGGTTTCTTTGGAGCGTTGCCGGAGGCAGCAGCCGCTGCGTAGGAGCGCGGGCGAAGGCAGTCGGCCGTCGCGTGTCTCCCGGAGCAGCGTCGGCAGCTCGCCTCGCACCCAACCGTGTCGTGTCCGAAGACGTCGCAGCGGGCGCATCGCGCCGTCCGGCAGGCCGCGCCCACGTGTCCGTCCTGGCCGCAGCGGGAGCACACTTTCCGCACTCCCCGGTAGTCGAACATAACTCGGTGCCCCTGCACCGTCATGAAGTTTGGAACGGCCTGCTTCATCTCCATCTTGATGAGGCGTTGGCCGTTTCCTACGTGACGGCGTCCCTTGAGCGATGGGTGGCTGATTTCCAGGACTCTCCCGTAGGCGCTCAGTGCTGTAGCTAGTGCAGCGTCCCCGACGAAGAGCGGCACTCGGAACGCCGTCACGACGACCACGGATGGGCCGACGCAGGCGACAGGCACAGAGGTGCCATTCACGGTGAAGGCGCCCTCCGCTAGCAGCTTTTGCGCCGCCGCGGCCGAAGTCACGGCGACACAGAACTTCAATCCTCCTTGATGCTGGAGGCTTTCCAACCCTTTGGGGCCGATTACTTCTTCCAGGCCATCGACGACGTCGTCGGCCGTTGCGTCAGCGCCGAGCACGAACAGGAAGCAGTGCGCCTTAGGTGGAGGCGCACGGAACTCCGGGACAGCAGCAGGACCGGCAGGGGGCATGATGGCAGCTCGGGCAGCGCCAGTCAGCTCCGCTGGGTCAGAGAAACGGCACCCGGGCGGCCGGCGGGCGGCACGGCGCCGGGTCGGCTATCCCTAAGGTGGCCGACAAACGCAGCACTGCGCAGGTTCCTGTCCAGATCGTACGGCGGGTGCCTCAACGTTCTTCCCAGGAACCAGCACGGATACTACGGAAGGCTGGTGGGTTTAGCATTTTTTGAAGCTTGGAAAAAATACACCTTGGCGCAATTAAATAAATTCACTGACAAAACAAAAGAGACAACGGACAGGCGCCAATAAGTTTGAACTGTTTATTGCAGAAGCAAAACCACATAGATTTATATATAGCCTCAGGATACGCCCATGGTGCACTTTTTTCACTCCACATATATGCCTTATCACATCCGTAATTAATTTATCACCTCGCATTATCAGTTTTGCACAGAAAATTGTACTCCGCCGCATACAAATTGGCAGAAGCATCACCCACACACAAAGCTGATTTTTCTTTATGTGAAAGGTTTCCAATAAGAGACTCACCTGTTTACTCTTGCTCCTGCCCAGAATACTTGCCTTTTCCAGACGAGGTTCACACTTGCACGTGTTAACATGGCTGACCAAATTGACATATTTATCTTTGTTATTTCCTACCTTTTTGCGATGTTTCCCAAGGCGTTTGTTGATGCACCTCCCCGTTTGCCCTTTATAGGACATTCCACAGGTCAGTGGTATATACAGCGGATGAAGGTACGCTGATGTTTTATACTGCACCCAGGGCTCTCAGTGCCACAAATACGGGGTATAAGTTTCTTCAACTTGTTTGGGGCTGAAAAAAAAAACATTTACAGATTAACATTATTATATTATTCTAATCGAACTTTCAATAATGTTACATGATCGACATATCACTAACATATTAATAGTTTAACATTCCAAATAAACATTGTTTTAATATAGTTTTCTAAGAGTAATTATAATGTTTGAGACATAACTATAAAACTACACCACAAATATAGCAGTGACTGGAGTTCAGAACTAACTTTCCCCACTTTTCTTACAATGAATGAATGAGCTTTAGAAAGGGAGGCTCAAGGGAAAAGTAGGGGTCTATTTATCCATGAAGGGACGGCATAATGTGGTCTAGCCACACTTTACACTGCTTTGTAGAGGCCACTTAGCATATTTGCCAATTAATATAACGATATTATTTTTTTCAACTAGCAGTATACTGCAAGGTCGCGCTTCATTAAGACCTCGTTGGCTTTTTAATTACTTTAGTTTGAAGCCACTGCACGCCTTCGGTCCACGCGGAGAGTTTTCGGAGCTCTTCGCCCGCGAGCATAGACTAAAGAGATAAAGTACTTCGGCTCTTCAAAGTTACAACATCGCAGTTCATATTCAGAGGCGACCGCCTCTGTGCAGCCTTCAGTCACAAAGGTGGTTAAATATATCTGGACATAGCGAATGAAAATAATATCTGAGCAAATTTGTGAAAAAAATGTGGAACGCTTCACGATTTTGCGTGTCATCCTTGCGCAGGGGCCATGCTAATCTTCTCTGTATCGTTCCAATTTTAGTATATGTACTTTGGAAGTACAAACGTCTTGCTGTCCTTCCGATATATATAGTCAATATTTCGAGTTTGAAAAGAGTAACAGTGACCTTACATCGTGGTTGACAAATTTTGATACTTTTTATAAGCTATTTAAGCTTCTTTTTCAAGAATGTTTTTTATTTTGTTCATATACGTAATGTTTTAAATGCAAAGTTTCAATTGTTTATTGCTATAAGCAATAATAATGTTTTTTATTACTCTAAAAGGTGCATCTACAGCGACTTCGCCGTTGATGAGACGTGTGGCGCCCTCTTCTGAACAGGGCAACAACAATATTACCCGCGCTTTTTGAAATTTCAATGTGATAGCCGCTTAGCACGGATCGCCTGCATTCTGCCTTCTGACGAAAAAATGTTTTGCAATCCAAATATAGAATGGACCGTGAGCTAAAGACAGAAGCATCGTGGTCAGAGGGATGAAAATTCAGAAAGGTTAACTAAAGGCAATACCAACACATACCCGGTTTACAGTTCACTGTACCCGGTTGATGGTTTGATGGTTTCGAAACTCACTGAATGTCGCTTCGTTTTCTCATTTTACAAGCTCCTTGAAGGCCCATAATCACCATCGAATTTTTGCTTGTTGTGTTCGTGAAAGATTACAAAATTACCGCAAAACGCGTCTGTAACGGTGTAAAGGTCGCTGTAGCAGCTTCCCTAGGACGGCCGTCTGCCAGCATTGTTGACCGCGGGCATCCCCCGGGGGACCATGAAGGCATGCCTTTATACACATGAAGTACGCATATGCCTTTGTACGCATGATCACTAAAAAGTAATTTTAAACAATTTAATTACTTCTGAGGAGTAGTTACAATTTAATTAATCCCTTTTAATGAGCGGTAATCGATAATGTAATTGAATTCAAGTGGCGCGATTTCAAGACAGTAATCAGTAATGTAATTCAACCATATTTATCAAAAGTACTTTTGCCATGCATGGTGAATAGTATACTTTCTCGAAACCAAATCGAACACGAGTTGTCTAGCTAAAACCGAATCAAACACGAACCGAACATTCGTACGGATGTTCAAAACAGCCACCTCGTTGTACACGTGACTGCCGTCTCGCAGTTTCTCGTTATGGATGAAGCGAGTCGGCCGGGTCCGTCTGCCGTTGGGACGGTTCGTAGACGGCGGGCTGAGTCTGATCATCCGCTAAGTATCATGCTAAGTAATCATGCTAAGTATTTAGCACCAGGTAGGAAAGTTCAACGTGCCAAGCTAGCGGCAGAGACAGACGAAGAGTGGGAGCGTCGACTGGCTCAAACGCCGAAGGGCAGCAGCGAAGAGCTTTGGAGGCAGCCGCTGCTGCTTCTGCCTCCGCCACGGCTTCGGCGACGGCCGAAGAGATTGACGCATAACCACGCATAACAAACTTAAGCTTTCGCTTGCATAACCGGGCTTAGCCGAGCTAAGCCGCAGCCATTTTTCTGCCTGAGAAAACGCGCCCTCTGCAATCAATGAGTAATATACTGCTTAAAATGCTCCCGATTATGCGAAAAAAAGTGTACGTTAAAGGGCAAGGTTAAGGCGCGAATCCTCTCAACGGTTAGCCGGCCTCCCACTAGGGAGTATGGCGACGTATGAATTTCATTGGGCCGGTCGACCGGTGCGTCGTGGGATCGGAAGAAGGAGCTCATGGGACTTCGGTTTTCCCTCATAAAGAAGCTGACAATTTATATAAGACAAAAAGTTACAATGTTAGAATAACAAAACAATGAGGCACGCCCGCCGCGGCGGCTCAGTGGTCAAGGCTCTCGTCTACTGAGCCGGAGTACCCGGGTTCGAACCCGACCACGGCGGTCGCGTTTCGATAATAATAATTGGTTTTTGGTGGAAAGGAAATGGCGCAGTATCTGTCTCATATATCGTTGGACACCTGAACCGCGCCGTAAGGGAAGGGATAAAGGAGGGAGTGAAAGAAGAGAGGAATTTCGTTTCGATAGGGGCGAAACGCAAAAATTGGCGGTGGTTTAGCTTTGGTTAAACCTGGAGTGACGCGATAGCTACAGCTGGCCGAGTGGAACTTGGTCACGTGACCAAACACGTGACGGACCGCGTGATCAGCCCCGGCGCCACGCCGCCGGCAGCTCCTCCGCACCACGTGACCAACCACGTGACAGCGTGGCGGCGCTGCCACCGCGACGCTGAAGGCTCGAAATGCTACCGTAATGTAGCTATCGCTACAAAAGGAGCCCGTGTGTTTTGCGGCGTGAGTGCATGTTAAAGATCCCCAGATGATAGGATAGGATAAACTTTATTTGCTCTAATTACAAGGTCATTCAGCGGTCCGAGAGAGTTCTTCCATCTTCCTGATGGTGATGTCTTCTGTCTGGCAGGGTTGCTGCCCCTATTCCAGGGCTCCACTGAGGGTGGCTGATCGTCGGGCATGCTGTATGAGCACCCGTTGTATACACGGGTCGCCGCTGGAGAGCACCCTCTCCCACTGTTCCGCACTCGGGTTTTCTACTCTATGGACTGCTTTGTTTTTGCTGCATCCCCATGTAATGTGATAAAGGGTGGGCTTTGCGCCGCACCATGGGCATATGTCCCTATATTGCCCAGGGAACATTTTGCTTAGTATGTTTAAGTTTGGGAAAGTTCTGGTTGTCAGTTTCCGCCAGTGTACTGCGTCATGTTGGTTTATTATGTTGTGGGGTGGGGAATATCTTATCCTCGTTCCTCTATGATAATTTAGTAGATCTGAATACGTCGAGGTCACCGTCATGAAGTCCTCGGGGTCTCCGTCCAAGCCAGCTCGGTTTGTATGCTCTCGAGCGATCTTGTCGACCCATTGGTTGCCTTCAATGTCGGTGTGTCCCGGTATCCAAAATAGGGTGTGTCGGACTCGATTTTTGTTCTGGCCAGCGCGGAGGAGGATCTGGAGCGCTTTGCGGCCAATTCTGCCATTTGTATAATTACGGCATTCTTATTTAGAATCTGTTAGTATTACAAGGGATGCATTTGTGCGGTAGCCCTCCGCGGCCGCTAGAGAAACAGCCAATCTCTTCCCCCTCGGCTACCGTACAATGCCGTGCCGACGCGCAAGTGATTTCCTTAAAATCTGAGCCTATCACTGTCGCTACGACCTTTTACTCTTTCGTTCCTCGTTTCCAAGAATAAACCGCGGCTTCCGTGTAGACCGCGTTCGCCTTGGGTGCTAGGTATTTCTCTATACATATTTTGCCCTGGCGTTTAGCCTGGCCGTATGTAAATCCCCAGACGATCGAAATTATCCCGGAGTCCTCCACTACGGCACCTCTTCCTTTCTTCTTTCACTCCCTCCCTTATCCCTTCCCTTACGGCGCGGTTCAGGTGTTCAACGATATATGAGACAGATACTGCGTCATTTCCTTTCCCCCAAAAACCAATTATTATTATTGAAAGGAGCGCGGATTGCAGGAAAACAGGGGACTGGAACGCAGCCGCATAACTCCTGTTTTGTGATTTGTTCACATGGTTTCTCATGCGCTTGCCTTGTACCGCACTCACGGGATATATATTTTTTTATCGCGCCATACTTTCAAAATAGCAGTTTTTTTTTTTTTTGTTCGCCTTTTCACCATTTTGCGCGCCACTGCCTGTTCCTGCAGTACCGATCGATTATGCGGGTGCCAGACAAGCAAATTTATAGCGTCACGTACAGCTAGTGCATTTCTCCTCGCGAAATGTGACTGTGGCGACAGGGTGCTACGCTGGGTAGAAAAATACCATTCGGGGCCAACTGCAGATAATTCACATACCGAGATTAATATCTGCCGATGACATCGTTCTCCTCACAGACGGCGAAAAAGACCTGCAAGACATGGCAGAATCGCGCTCTGTAGATATAGCAAATATGAAGTTATTCGCAGATTCTGGAAAGGCGCAATAGTACCGGGCTTGGCGTTTGCAAATGATGTCGTGTGCTTAAATACTGCACAGGACAGTCAGCAGGTTTGCCTTGGGGGCACGTGGAAACGCTGCTAATGAAGCAGTTCAAGGTGATATGGGGTGGTCAACATTCGAAGCGCGAGAGTCAAAAAGTAAGGTGCGGTATGAAGAACGGTTTAGGCATATGAATGAGAAACAATATGTGGAAAAAAATGTCAGGTACTCAAACTGATGCAGTATCGATACCACATGGAGGTGAAGAACTAGATGGCCTTCTAAGAAATACGAATGTCGAAGGGAAGAAACTAGTATTAAGACAACCTTGGAACAGAAAGTAAGATCCTCAGAAAATAAAAGAAAACGCTGGCTAAGCCGACGTTGGAGAGTATATTGGACGGCTAAATCCAAGATTAAAAGGGAAAACTTTGTTGACAATTCCAAAGGGAGTGGCTTGAGGACGAATTGTTAGCGGCGAAAACTGGACACCACGGATGACGTTTCCCGTGATGCATGCAAGACAGGGAAACGATAGAGTATATTCTTGTCCACACTCCCCAACCCTCAGTGCACGATGCCGAAGCCAGCGGCCTTCACGCATGACACTCGATTTCGCCCCCCCCCCCCCCCCCTCGCCACATTGGGGGAGGGGTGGAATTGCCGAACTGCGCGACACCAGCGCTAATCCCTTTAGACTCCGGCGACGGCTCGCTGCTGTGCACTTGCAGCCGCCACCACGTGCAGGTGGCTTGTCACCTGTTTCGGTGCGCCAAGGCATGTGGAACTCCTCGTGCAGTGCAGTCCGGGCAATGGCCCTTCTCCGAACGCTGCTCCTGCGTTTCCTTTCATTCGTGACTTTTGCGCACAGATGGAGGTCGATGAGAACGACAACATGCAATCCACAGCACGACAATGTGGCAGTTTAACACGAGGCGTGATTGGCTGCGGCAAAAGATAGCCTATAGTGTCCTCGCGCAGTGGCCAGCGAAGCTGAACTGTTCGCGCAGCCGCGGGCTCGTATTCCGGTCGCGGCAATATTTATTTATGGCTTGCCCAAGGTCACCCTCAAGGTCAAGCTTCACGCTTGCGCACTAAAATAAATCCATCAAATCAACTTAGCCTTCTTGTTTTCTTGCAGCTCTCACTTTTTCTCCAATGCTTCATATAATCTTTTTTTTTTTCTGCAGAGGTGCATTTCGTCTGTGCCTTTTTCGCGAAAATATTCATTTTTCCCCTGCTTTGTCAGCAATAATGCAGACTCCAGATAATTAAGACCAAAACTAATTTGTGCAGTGCATTTAATTGTTCACCTCGTATTCCACCGATGAAGCTCTCAAATCCCTGTTTTATCTCTTGCCGTGCTATGCATGAGGGGCCCGGTGGCAAAATACAAAAAAAAGCAATGAAGCAAAGGTTTAACGCGGTTAAACCTAAGTTGACAAAGCGAGAGCAGAAGGTGATGCGTAGTTATACTTGGCTAAGCTCGGTCTTGCTTGAATGAGTTTTAGGTCAAGTATAACTGCTGCCGACTGCTGCTGTTTTCGCGGCAGCAACGCTCCTTTTGTACTAACCGAAGAGTCTGCAGCGATCGCAAGGCTATGACTCAAGCGCTGCAACACGAGCGCGGCGAGGACGGCAGCACGGCGCAGCTGAAGCGTAGTGACGTCATGGTGGTCACGTGATGCGGCTCGATGGCGGCCATGGAGGAAATGATGGCTTCTCGGTTCCCGGCTCCCGCTTCTCGGTTCAAGGCCGTACGAAACACACACCGAAGAAGCTACGGAAGGGAGTAGTAAAGCTTTCGCTTAAAAAGAGAGAGAGAAACGAAGCCGAGAAGCAGGCGATATGGAGCGAATGGCGGTGAAGTGAGTTCTCACTCTAGCTGCCGACATAACAAATGACTGCTCGTTAGCTCGAATTAATGTGGAATGATATGCATATGGAGTGTAGACAGGACAGGTGTGCTTTGTCCGCCCGTCTACTTCGTCCGCGAGACAGTATCCGAGGGTTTGTGAGCGACGGCACCTTAAATGGCAGCAACATATGTCTGCCTCAGAGACAGCCTTTCTTAGAAGCTGTTTGTACCATGTTTGCTTTCTGAGTCTGTAAAACACGCCGCGCCCGAGTGAAAGAGAGGTTGTTGGCCCAGATCTTGGGAGGAAAGGAAATTTACGAGATACCAAATGTGGCGAGTGAAAATGCTTGTAAATTATTGGTTTGAGGGTCGTGGCTTCTTTTCCACAACCTTTGATTGGCTGAAAGTGTATGAACTTAACCAACTAGTCATTGTCCCCACAGAGGGCGGGGACATAGGGGTTAAAAGAAGTGGTTTTTGGCAGGACTAAAGGCTAGTTTCGTCAGGTTACTCAAGAGGAGTCAGTCTCTGGCTTGTACCTTTCTTTCTGTTGTGTTAGTTGTAAACAAACAGCTAGCCTTTCCCGAAGTTGTCCTCGAGCAATTTGATTTAGCAACATCGAACCTTCAAAACGATTAGCACTCTACTGCAATTAGTCATTAGCATATTCCGCTCTGTACCATCACAGAGAAAATTAAAATCAAGTGCGAGCATTTGTTTTTCATTTCGTTTACTTTCCATTAGTGTCACGCATTCCAGGTGAGGTCGAGCTGGCGGATGCAAGGAACGAAGACGCTAGCAGGCAGAAGCATATTTAAATAGACATTTTATAGTCGACAATGGCAGTGACAGGCCCGCGGCAACTACATGGCCTTCGAAGTCTGCGCAAGGAATCCCTCCGCCGTTTTAGCGAAGAGGTATCCTTTCCCGAGAGGCATGGCTGTCCTGTGCTGGAAGTAATTAACCTGGCTGCTGCTGATGACATTGATCACGACTACCTAACGGAACACTGCCAGAATCCTGCAGCCAATCCTTGTAGCACTGTGTTTGCTGCCCACAGGTCCTGCGCTTATGTCGCTTGGGTATGGAATGAAATTTGTTGAGTTTTGTTTTTTCTTGTCATCGGACGCTGGAACTAATTTGTCGCTGGATTTTATATCTGTAAATCACCATGATGTATTTGTCACTGAACTGAAGCGTTTTTTATAGCGTGTGACGTTTCTTTTCGCGAGTATTACACGTTCACTTGCGCCATATTTATTTCAGAAAAAAAAAATTCATGCCCTGTATATTCGTACCCCCTTCACTATGTAATGCCAAAAAAAGGCCTTTAAGGTACGTGAATAAAAAGTGCGCGTTAACGGTACCTTTAGCAAAGGCTATACACATAGTATCCTTTTGTTTGATACTGTCTGGAAACTCGAAATCCTAAATTTCATTCAATTCTTTATTAAACACTAAGACGAAGCTTATGATTGGTCCAATACCCCGTCGACCAACCTTAGCTCTAACAGCCTTGGGTTCATCCATATTTCAAAGGCCAGATTGTCGCTCCTCAATCACTATGACCTTAACAATTTTGACTTATTTGATTGTTCATATCAGGATATCCGCAAGTTATACACAGTGATGTATAGCTCTGATATTTCCACTACTTAACACTGGTTATACTACAAACTTTGTCTCGTTTATCAAATCCATAACCGTATTGAATTGTTTCATCTGGTTGTATGTAATTATCTGTAACAAATTGATTTCTATATTGTATTTTCCTGTACATTCAGTGTATTTATTCTACACATTTTGTAATTTGATAGCATTTCAGATATTCATTTTTCTAAGAAACTGTTTTGTATTCATTTTTGACGACTGTAAAAACTGCCTTCTGTATTACCTTAGCATTTCCTTTACTTAGTGTGTGCCCTATGGTCTGATAAGTTTCAATTTTTGATTTATTTTACGGTAGTGCTGTTACCGCTCCGAAATTTTTCCATGGGGCTGTGGCCTAGTCAAGCTGTTCTGAAAAACAGCTTTTTGTCACAGTCCTTCTTTCTGTATTACTGACAGAATGAAAATAAAGATTGATTGATTGATTGATTGATTGATTGATTGATTGATAATGAACTGCACATTACCAACCAAAATTTTAACTTTAACCCAACGTTTCGAAGCCTACTCGGCTCCTTCACCAGGGGTGACCGTCTTTTAAGTATGCAGGGAAGGGGGGGGGGGGTGAAAAGAACGACAGCTGGGACGCGAAAGGCGCGGGGGAGGGGGAGGAGGTTTAGGCTGTTAGTCACGCTGGCGCACCGCAGGGAGGTGCTGAATGGCGACTTTTTTTCGTTGCGTTGACGAGCGAAGTCCCTGGGCATATACTGGGGGCAGGTTTCCTTTTGTGCGGTTGATATTGTTCGGGGTGGTTTGGATCATATCTAAACCACCCCGAACAATATCAACCACAAACCATTCGCCTCACAGCTGTCATTCCTTTGACCCCCCCCCCTTTTCCCCTCCATACTCCAAAGACGCTAGCTACTGCCCTCAGTCACCCCTGATGAAGGAGCCGAGTCGGCTTCGAAACGTTGGGTTAAAGTTAAAATTTTTGTTGGAGATGTGCAGTTCATTATACAGTATACATGCCACCTCCCGTCCGTTACGTACGCCTGCCTTTCTGTTGCTTGCCATTTTCTCTCTTGGATTACGAAATAAAATAAAATAAAAATAAAAACAGGTTTAATTTTACGTGCCTCGGCTACGCCTGCGTTGCGTGTGAAGGGCCTCGGGCAGATTCGACGAACGCGCACAACACGTGTACGCGCTATCCTTAGGTATCAAGTTCTTGAACGCACGTGCGCTTCGTGCCAGCTTAGGGTGATGCAAACTACGCCATTTCTGTGTCCAGACACAGTCTTCACATCTCTATGACCATGCTGGGCGTAGGAGTCTTAGTTAAGATAAAAAATTTGACACTTCGTATCCACACCTCTGTGCAGTATAACGATCAAAAAATGGTGTCTGACGTCCGAACAATGGGCGTACTCGAAGCACTTGCACCGAGTATGTCAGGGACAAGCTTCTCCGTAGGGATGTTTCTCATAGGTGTGGTTCCCCACAGCCAAACTTTTAAGGGGTAACCTGCCCTATCGAGATCTTCTCGGGGGTGCTCCTCCTCCGTATAAACGTTCTCAGCGGTAAGCATACCCGTATAAGGAAGCTTCCCAGGAGTAACCTGCCTTGTAAGAAAGGTTTTTAGGAGTAAGTGCCGGCGTCGTCATAGTATTCGTGACCAAAAACGCCCGTGCGGTCCTAATTGAGTGCAGTGCGGCTTCCGCTGAACAGATAGCGCCAGGTTCCTGCACCTGTTCGCAACTGACCGGAAAGCAAGTGTACTGACAAGCTCATGTACACAGTGGGAAGGTATACACCTTTTTCACCGTGTACACGCCGCGGAATACAAAGCGCGCCTTTTCTCTGAACATTTGCGAAGAGGTGCAGAAAGAGCTGGCCAGCACCACTTCCAGTGTCTTTGCCCCGAGATGCCCACAATTAACACTCCAATGAGGAACAGGGCGCGATGGCCGAAGTGAGGTGTGTGTGTGTGTGTGTGTGGGGGGGGGGGGGGAAGGGGGCAGCAATTGCCGCGCGGAACCACCTCCTCCTGTGCACTCGGGCGGTGTGAGAAACGCGTGCGGTTCGGACGAACAATGTTATCGCCGGCCTCGCGAGCGGGCGTGGAACAGCCCGAGAAACGCCGCCACCGCCGTTATCTCCCCGCGGACGGCGTAGGACGGGAGAAGCATATGGCTCGCATCGCTTGCAGGTAGATAGATAGATAACGGCGGCGATGCGGAGACAATAGGGGCCGGGATCACGGGGGGCGTGCTGCGGCGATTGATTCGGGGGCGACAGTGAGCAGGAGTCTCGGATTGGGGCCGTTCATCTCAGCGTGGGTTAGGAGCCTGCCAACCTTTAATCGATCCGGTTGCACGGGCTATAGTGCTGCGAACAAGTGGGACTGAAATCCCAGCCTTCTTTACAGCAGGTCGTCTCACGCTGGTGAGTACACTGCGCGGACAGTCTCACTTTTGAAGCTCACCTTGGTCAATGTAATCGCTGTTTTACTCCGTTACTGTCCCACATAAGAGCTGCAAGAACACCTTCCACGTTAAGGTACTCATTTTTAACCATTCAATGCCCTTCGCGTCGCGTACGATACATATATCAACCAAATGTCGGTATTTTTTTTTTGTGCTCGCAGAGTACCGCTAATTCCTCCCAGTGTTAAGCGGACTGCATGCACTTCCAAGTGTATTTATGAAAGCAGCGTAAGTTTCAGCTAGGTGCCAGAGATCCAGGAGGCATTCTGTAAGATTTTTCCGCTGCAAAAGCTTACCCCCCCCCCCCCCCCCCCCTATCCTTCGGCGAATCAACCTAAAATATCCACGGGCGTAGCTGCGTAATATGACTGATACTGGAATAAGGTTCGTGAACCATTTTTTTCGTTTTCAGACGTTTAGAAACAAGCACATTTTGCCAGTTTTATAGTTTAGTAATGAATGTCTAAATACATATTGGCCAATTTTCATTTTATTATTATTCGCACATCTGAAATGTGCAGCTAGGCCACCACCAACGAAATACCGGAAGCTCTAAGCTTGTATCCCACATTTTCGCTGTCTCACTAATCTCTATGCACACGTTCAAGAGGCTTCCTTTCGTATAGCTTGCGAAAACATCCTTCGACCATTCGTACCACGGGTCTTCCAGAATGCGGGTACTCGGGCTATGCTCAAGAGGGCGCCGGTGTCGGATAATAGAAAGACGTAAAGTTGAGGTACATGCACAGTGAAGAATTCGACCACGAGCTGGCGCTGCTCTCGACTGAAGGAGAAATGCGGACCTAGGCTGAGTCAAGACGCCCCTGGGCCCAAGCAGGCTGTGCATGTGGTTATAATACTCGCTTCAATGACACGCTGCACCGTACAGCTGTGTTCATATACGCACAAGACCCTCCCCCTCCCCTCCCCCCCGAATGATACCTGAATGCTGGTCATGTCTTAACGATTACACCATTGTACACATAACTGCGGATGAAAGCGATGACACACTAATACACTTCTCCTGTGTGCATGTGTCATTGTATGAAGTATGAATTATGGTGACTGCATATTTCTCTGCGTTGCTACTAATTTTGCAAAAGGGAGGATCATGTTGGGCCAGTTGGTTCGTGTGTGTTGCTTCTCTCTATCTTGTCCCGTTTTTCGCGCCGTTTGCAGTCTTGAAATACTATTTTTGCCCACAAGATCCTGAAATTATAGTGCACTTTTCGCTTATACGCATTTCTTTTTCATGTAAATTCAGCGATCATAAACGGGTTAATCCAATGCTTAAAGTCTACGCATCGGGCCTCAATTTACCTTTCATTTGGAAGGAGGCGGGTACGTTACATTTAGTTTGGTTTAATGCATCGATTTGCATGTGTCAGAGCAACACAGTGGGCTATAAGGGTTAGACCGCTCAAATGACACCGAAAAAAAATTAAAACGTAATGCGCCGAATTCAGGATTCGAAGTTGGGTTTTAACCGTGAAAGATCAGTATTCTTGACATGAGAGGCATAAATAGCTGGCTGCTGAGTAGGAGTTACACTCAAAGAAGATTGGAAATTAATCAAGTGGAGAAGTCAGGGGCATGATGAGACAGTGGTATTGTTGGATAAGAGCCCAGTTGTACGATCATGAGGGCTACCGCGACGATTGAGCTGCAGTTTCGTGGCTGCCATCTACACAGAGACCACGTGACACCTCGCCCTCTCACTGAACTCAGTGCGTCAACTCAACGATAACATGTCAGCCTAGTCCTTAGAAGTAAACTTCCACTTGCGTTTCCGTCTGCCGGCTATCTCATTTAACCTGAGATAGTTTCTTAATGACGATAACAATTATTTATACAAGCGCAGCTCGAAGTATCACTATTTGTACGTTAATTACTGGTAAATAGCAGCTGAAATAAACACAGAAAAAAGTCTGCCGAATTTTCAAAAAATAAAAACCGGGAAGTCCAACCCCTAGCTATGGGCTGTAGTGAAGAGTTGCGGATTAACTTGGGCCCCACACATGGTTCCTTAATGGGCGCTGTATACGTAGCTGAGATCGAACCTGCGGCCTTGAACTGAGCAACCGAACGCAACAGCCATCACTAAAGCCCAGTGGCAGTTAGATGGTTCACAACATCAGACGGCGAATATCTCTTACTTGCCTTTAGAACTAGGTAATGAATCCATAGATTTCTGCGGTGGTTTACAAGGGACGCATGTTTACTTCGTTATATCCATCATTTCGTAACAGGCGTATTGTAATATCGAGCTTCGCGTATATATGTGAGGATAACATCTATAGCCAACGCAATACGGCCGTGATTGCCACTGACAATAGGTGCAAACGAGTTATGCCCGACACAGTACACAAGTATATGCAGAAAAGCCTTGTCCTCCCACGAATACGTGCACCTAGAGTTTTATTTAGTGACTCTAGGTGAACCGATCAAAAGATGCACATATTTCGCAATATTGTGAAAATTTGAATAGAACGGAAATCAAGCACACTCAAGAACACTTTTATAATAAACTGCACGTCTCCAACCAAAAATTTTAATTTTAACCCAGTAATATCCCCAGGGACTTAGCTCTTCAACTCAACGAAAAAAAGTCGCCATTGACCGCCGCCCCGTAGTGCGACAACGTGACTAACAGCCTTAACTCCCCTCCCCCACGCCTTTCGCATCACAGCTGTCGTTCCTTTGACCCCCACCTCCCCTCCATACTTAAAAGACGCTAGCTACTGCCCTCAGTCACCCCTGATGAAGGAGCCGAGTCGGCTTCGCAACGTTGGGTTAAAGTAAACATTTTTGGTTTGAGATGTGCAGTTTATTATAAGTCTTCAAACCCAATCAGACAGGCTAATCTGTCAAAATGTTTAGTTTTCACTCTAGAACACGGTAATTTCCACGCTTGCATTTTTGTCAGGACAGAGGCGAGTCCCGCAGCTATTATCACCTCTGTCAGGACCCCAGCACTTCAACTGAACGAGCGTTCGTGCCCTGCTCCTATTGGCTGTGAGCTGTGTCATGTATGTAGTATACTACTGCTTGACAGGCGTACACTATAGTTTTGGTGCTCACGCTGCGATTAAGGGCGCTTTCTGTGTATTGTTGTTTTTGTTTCTTCGAAATTTTAACTTTTCTCTGCTCTGCCGAAAGAGCAATGCCCAAGTAATAACCGGTACTCAGCCGGTATTGTACCGTATACAGGAAGAAGCAGAAAGTGAGGTGGTAACTTCCACTAATGCATGCATCACTATCACCCTGGAATGAATTACACAGAATAAACCGCGAGTGTGCACTGCGCGTAGATGAATGGTAATGAAAGGCTTCCTGCGACCCACTATCGCACAATATCACTGAGGACAGCGATACTCCGATAAAATTGTTACCTGCAATGGTGACCTAAATATTAGATAAGCCCCAGCCACCGCAAAACAACTCACCACTGGCATGGCAGGCTACAATGGACCATATCTTTACCGTAAACTGTGGAAAATACTAAAGAAAACAAGTAAATAAATGGGGCATGTTGCAGCTAAATACGTATTGGAAGATGGAAATATCCATTCATCGCGTGCACATCGACCAAGTCTGATTAACTTTCCAAGTGATCAACTACTGCTCACATGCCATACCTGGTGTGGCGCTTGGCGGCTGAACCTAATGTCGTGGGTTCGAGTCTCGGTTGAAATGGTTATGCACCTTGATATCGGCGAAATGCAGAAGGCACCCGTGTGCTTTGTGATGTCAGCACACGTTAAAGAACCCCTGGTGGTCCAATTAATCCGGAGCCCTCCACTACGGCGTCCCTCATAACCCATGTGTGACTTAGGGATTTTGAACTCCGGATGCCACCACAAATTAAGCGACCAATAATTGCTTAAGCCGCGAATTCGTTTAACCTGTAAGTCTGCCGGTGTCACGACAGCATATATACCGAGCCAGAAGCGTGTCAGCTTAAGTTTCTGCGTCGGCTAGCCTGGCGATACCTTCCATTTATGAGCAGCCAGTCTCTGGTTCTAATCATTTGCTGAGATTTGTGCTCATGCGGTTGGTTCAGTACTTATACTCGTCAAATTGTTTTTGTTTATTCCAAATTTACAATTTGTGCGGTGTATTTCGCAACCAGTTGAGAAGTACAAAGTGACAACACAACCCAGGATGCGAAAGAAAGGAAAAAAAAAACTTGGTATGCAACAAAAGAGCGTTGAGAAACACGGTAAAGTTAAAAGGTAGGAATGCAAATTAATGTAAATGTGTTTGAATGTAAGCAATCAATCGATCAAACTAATTGATGAAGCACTGGCGAAAATGAGGATTCAGCACTACCAATCGACGCCAGCCACATATACTAACAGGAGAAGTAACAACCTTTCACCTGCCTTCCAAAATGCTGCTGAACGCTGCCGCGCGTACCGTTGGCAAGTGGACGATAGATACACTGGCAGAACAGTTGCAGTAACGCACAACTAGACCGTCTTGTAATTAATAATAAAAAAATATGCGTAAACGATGTTACATACGACCTTGTCTTTGAGTATCAGTTATTTTCAGCAGTATGTCATTAGGCACCTCAAAATTCGTGGGAGTGCATGTACTACCACAATAAAAATAGCGACATCGGGAAGTGCAGCTTTTAAAATTTTAAGCACGAGGTTAGAGCTAAAAGCCAGATAATCACCGAAAGCAGAGATCGAATTATTTCCGGAACCAATTTACTTCAGCCCTCTGATTTCGAGATTGGAGCGTGGCAAAACACTAGATGATTGGTTTATGGGGGTTTAACGTCCCAAAGCGACTCAGGCTATGAGAGACGCCGTAGTGAAGGGCTCCGGAAATTTCGGCCACCTGGGGTTCTTTATCGTGCACTGACATCGCACAGTACACGGGCCTCTGGAATTTCGCCTCCATCGAAATTCGACCGCCGCGGCCGGGATCGAACCCACGTCTTTTGGACCGGCAGCCGAGCGCCGTAACCACTCTGCCACCGCGGCGGCTACAAAACACTAGATGAGATAAGTAAATAATTAGTTCGAAATTTTAACGAATTCTTCTTTCACCCGAGTACTTATATGTTTTGCGTTTCACTATTTCCCAAACGCAGCTTCCACAGTTGGAACTGCACTAACGAAGCTCAGTGCAGTCGAATCGCACATCCACTTTGACCCTGTTATTGGTCACGTGACCATCCATGGGACATGTTGGGCGTTCTAAAATCTCTTCTTCAAGTAGCAAATGAATATCGCATGAATGTTTGAAATTTAGCTTCAAAAAGGCACTGGCGAAGACGTCTATATTCAATCTTTCGTACACTAGTGAATATGATTTAACATGAGCGCATTTGTCTGAAGGTAACCAAGGGTGCTATACCAAGACAGCAGCAGTGGCATCCAGGAATCGCACGCTTTTTTTTCCCTTTTTTTTTCAACCGAACGTGAACGATAACGCAGAAGGTTGACGGGAAAGGGGCCGCACACCTGCGCGCACGCAGAGATAAGCCCACAAGGGAAACGGGGATTCCAGACCGATAAGCACTGGGTGTATACTACGTACATATATGCGCATCCGCCCTCTTCCTCTGGCTTGCTTTGTGCCTGCGTCCCGGGTGCAATCACTTTGCCCCTTGTTTCGATAACCGGTGGGCCCCTCTCCCGTTCATGCTCATCGTGGAAGTGACAATGGGTGTAGGCTACGCGTGTGTAGACTTCGGTTTATAGGCGCAGGCAGGGATTTAGACTTGGGACAATGGGTGTAGGCTACGCTTGTGTAGACTTCGGTTTATAGGCGCAGACAGGGATTTAGACTGGGACGTTGTCCCGTCGCACGCACAATTTTGCCAGAGGCGGTCGGATCAAAGAAGAAACTGACCACGTCCTGTAGAGTCCGCGTCACTCGTGTGTAGAGCACTCGGGCGACGCACTTTCTCGCATAAAAAACCATCATCTTGTCGCTGTTTATATGATTTAGGGGCAACGCTTATGCGCAAGTAGAGCACAATGGAAGGTGATCACGGGCACTTTGCTTGGAAACCATGCGCTGCTTTCTGATTTCAGTTTTTATTGAGCGGAGCACACTGCCCCGGCGCTCTGCACGGGGATGACGCACACTGTACTGCAGTCGCCCAATCAGTCAATCAATCAATAGATCGATCAATTTCTGCAACTGAAGGTCTGTCTTTAACGAAACTTCAAAACAGTGGTATAGATTGGTGTATACGCACCGTATTGGGCCATATGTATATCTGATGAAGACGCTGAGGGTTTGGTGACCCGTTTAGATAAACTGCGAAAGGGAACAACCTACGTAAAAGATTTAATTTCCGAACTAATTTTTGCCACAAACTTGTGAACTTCGACAATGTCTCTTTATCATGGGAACCACAGCTATATGCGTATAGACGAAGTACTTAAGAATATTTTTCTAGTCGGCCTTCCATGTCAGACTGCGATTAACCGGTGTATTCCACTGCGGGGTCAGTCAAGCTCCTTTCGTCATCGACTTGCGGGAGTGAAAGGGATCCTTCCGGTAGGCCACTGTCGCATGATGGTCATTGTCGTCTTAGCAGCAAAAAAAAAAAAAGGAGTATACTGAGCTTTACGATGAGATGTAAATTTTGCATAATCTGCGTTAAGCTTGCACGAAAACGGACTTATCCTTACCCAACAACTGTACTCACTGGAAAGGCAACGAAACGCGCAATAATGGCTGACTCACTAATTTCAGGCACGTTCCTCGAGTTTGTGCAAAAGCGTGATGGCGGCATTTGCCGGAATAGCCCGTCGACTCTGTAATGTTCCGCTAATTAAGGTTTTCTCAGCCCCAATACAGAGGATGCCTTCGTCTGCTTCGGCGGGACATCTATTTGTTTAGCGCTCGAATAAGCTGAACAATTCCTGTGCACCGCTTAAGAGACGGCAATCTTTCCTGAGAATTTGAATCCTGAGGGAACTGAGCATCAGGTCGGAACACATGCCTATATATATATATATATATATATATATATATATATATATATATATATATATATATATATATATATATATATATATATATATATATATATATATATATATATATATATATATATATATATATATATATATATATAGACTCAATGGGAGAACCGGAATGCTTCCAAATGGTAGGCGGGGTTCCAGCAGCGTACACCTTCGATCGTTACCGAAACAGGGAAACTCTAGGCCTACAGCTGTCGAGGTTTTTGCCGCGTACGCACGACACCGCCCTCAGCAGTGATAACAAGGCAGCAATTCTTAGAGGGAAAGGGAGAAGCGCATACACAACAGCTTGCACAGAAGTGTTGCAAGTACAATACTCCACCCCTCTGTGTGGAGAGAACTCCACGTGCATTGTCTTGAAAGTATGTGCGGCCTCTACCGATAAGCTTTGTCTCCGATCCTCCTTTCTTTCAGTGCGAAATCACTATTCCGATGGGTAAACCCCGAGCAAGATCTTGCCATGTTTGTGGATTTGTTCCAATTGTAATAAAATATAAATCAAATAAATATCCGCGACTATGATTATAACCCGTGGCGGCGCGAACACATCAGCTTCGCTGGCCACTGCCCGAGAGCACTATAGCTATCGGCGCAGCCGAACATGCCTCCTGTTGTTGTTGCCTTGGTCACATGGCACATACCCACGACTGGGGATTGGCCAAGGTTCAGTGGCCAGACCGCATAAAATAGGAAAAACTGGAGTCAAGCTAAAGATTGTGCATTGGGTGAAATTTCAGAGTAATTTAAATGAAAAGAAAAAGCAAATATCGGGAGAATAAAATAATGAAAGATATGGAAATACCCAAATGCTTTTTTGAATGCGGAAATTTTCGAAACAATAAGCAAGGGAATCTGCCAGTAGCTGTTATATAATTGTGGAGGTATTCGCAGGCCGATATGCTGGCGGTGGTTTCTCGCCAGTGGCGCACATGACGGTGCGAGTTGCCGCCGCCAACATATCGGCCTGTCGCTGGTGGGGGCCCGTCGAGTCAAGGCTGCAGATGATTTCGTTTGCTCAAACCACGCTTGAGAGCAGCACGATCTTGGCGCGCAAGTGCGTTAGTCACGTGGTTCATTTTGTATTTCGCGGGCTTTCTTTGGAGCTTGGGGAAAAAAAAAAAACACACGTCAGGGTTTCCTTATCGTAAATGATGGAATGAGAGTTTCTGAAGGTGCTCGACAACTCTTCAAATGCAATTTGTTGCCTAAACTCAATATATATTGATTTAGATAATTAAACTTCATTAACCTATTAATTATTTGCGAAACAAAAATTGTCTGCGGTGCGCCAGATGGCTGTCACTAATATGCTACTGGTATCACTCGCCTGTGTCGAATAATTTATTTCTTAACCATTGGCTCAAGTTAGCTGGGACACCCGGTATACTTTGATCTTCAGATGTTTTGATATATTATACCAGGTGTTTCAGGGAATTCTTAGAAATAGGTTTTTTGAGGCAAAAATATGGCTTTTGCAGCGCGATATTACGAGTGTTGGCGGACACCAGAAAATCGGTGATTCGTCTTAAGTAGAAACTGGTTAACTAATTTTTAATAATTAACTATATGAGTTAGGCGTCTAGTTGCAATTAGATATTTGTAACCGGTCACTATAGTAATAGCCATATCAATGTTTAGAATTTATAAAACGCGACTACCCTTGGCGCTGTGGCTCGACAAAATTTGGTCCTTTAGCTAGTTACGTGCACTGGAAAGGTTGCTTTGCCTGCATGCTGTTCGAAAGCGCATGCATTTTGGCACGATGTAGCCAAGTTTTGTCGAGCCACAGCGCCGAGGATAATCGCGTTTCCAAAATTCTAAAAACTGATATGGCTATTACTAACGACCAGCGACAAATCTCTAATTGCAACCAGCTGCCTAGCTGTGATAGTTAAAAAGTTGATTATCAGAAATTATTTAACCAGCTTACTACTTCAGACAGTACACCGGCTTTCCGGCGTCCGCCAACGCTGGAAATACTCTACCGCAAAAGCCGTATTTTTACCCCAAAAAGCTTATTTTTGAAAATTACTTAGTCTTCTCTGAAACACCTGGTAGATAGAAATGTAGGTATACTTTGTAGATGTGCATTACAAAGCAGCGTTAACGAATGACTTTAACGAATTACGTTAACGAATGACATTAACGAATGAACGGTATGCTGCCTCTCGCTGCTGCTCTGTGACTGCTCTGAAAGACACTTGTTGCTTTCAATTCTTTGCAGGCAGCCAAGATGGGGCGGTTTTGGACGGCCGCCGCGCTCTGCCTGGCTCTCACCGGCCTGGCTTGCTTCGCACAGGATCCAAGTACGATGACAGTTTCCGCTCTCCTTTTCCCACAAATATCAGCAGCATTTAACGTACGCTTGCCACCGTCTTCTAGGCCTCCTCGGATGTACCAGCACTGCCTTAATTCAATGTGTCACGATTTGTGTTTTCTGGCCCTCGACTTGCTGAACAAGAGCCCAGAACTTGTTCAAGATCACCCAGAGACACTTCTCGGGCCTGTGTTCGAAAATATGAAAACTTGAAATTAAAAAGAAATCGAAGAAAAACCAGTTGAGAAGCCTCGGATTAGAAGCCGGTGGTCTCGATTCAAAGTAAAGATCAGTTTCAAAAAAGTGCTTCGTCCTGATAATATCGTCTGCTCTGCATGTTTCTGGGCTACACGCCACATGCAACCGATTTAACCAAATCGCCCAGTTACGTGCCCTACTAAGGTGCACGGAGCACAGCCAAACGTATACAGGTAAAAATTCAGCGAATACACAGTCTTTAGCAACGCCTCGTCTTCATATTAAGAACGCCTTTAATGGCTCATACTCACGCGTCCAGTGTAACGCTGTCTTCCACGAATAACGCGGAAACTAATCAGGATAGCAGAGAACGGATGGTAGCACCAGATAGAGGGGACAAAGTGTAACCCTCACGCCAAGTTTGATGACAGTAGAGTGATCAGTTAATTAATTATAGATTGGCCAAGTGCTCCCATAATTTCAGTATCAGCATGGCCGGAGAAGCAGCCGGCGACATGGCCGGACCGCGACTTTTTTGCGCTTACGCGGTCGTCATGGCAACGACTATTAACCGGCGAACCCCGTATTTTCAAGCTAGACGCCTGAATTTGCCACGACTAGGAGCTAAAAGCATTTCGTAAGATGGCGCAATGCTTTCTTGTATCAAATCTCTGCGACTGATTCTTTGCTTTTTGTAATTTTTCCTGCTAATTGTCTTGTGTTTATCATCCTTTTCTCCTGTCATTCCTGAGCCAATATGAGCACTACAAAAATGGCGTTCTCGTTGCAGCGTACAAAGGCTTCTCGGAGTTGCTGTCCAAATCGTACCATGTCGACGTCGAGCTAACATCTATCGGAAGCGTAAGTTCGACTGTAGGCATTACTTTACGTTTATTTTGAAGCGAACAGCTTCACTACGCTAGGTAGAGCAGTCTTCGGGTAGGCAGCACAACGACCTTAAACGACCTTCAGCCCAACCAAGGATAATAATAATAATAGGTTTTGGGGGAAAGGAAATGGCGCAGTATCTGTCTCATATATCGTTGGACACCTGAACCGCGCCGCAAGGGAAGGGATAAGGGAGGGAGTGAAAGAAGAAAGGAAGAGAGAGGTGCCGTAGTGGAGGGCTCCGGAATAATTTCGACCACCTGGGGATCTTTAACGTGCACTGACATCGCACAGCACACGGGCGCCTTAGCGTTTTTCCTCCATAAAAACGCAGCCGCCGCGGTCGGGTTCGAACCCGGGAACTCCGGATCAGTAGTCGAGCGCCCTAACCACTGAGCCACCGCGGCGGGGCAACCAAGGATCGCTCAAGGGGCGGTTCAGGTGTCCACTGATGTGAGACAGATACTGCGTCATTTCCTTTCCTCAAAAACCAATCTTCAATTTCTTCTTTGTTCCTTTATACTTTCCCTCCCTCCTTAATCCCTTACGGCGCAGTTTGGGTGTCTACCAAGATGTGAAAGTTATTGCGCCATTTCATTTCCTCTAAAACCAAACAAAATTTGGAGGACGCTTAAGCTTCGCCTTTAAGATCAGGACGCGACAGCGTGTTGCAGCATTTCCAAGGATTCCACGGAACGCCATCGTCGTTCCGTGCGACCCCTTGCCACGACAATTTAAGGAAAGGAAACATATCTTGGTGGACACCTGAACCACGCCGTAAGGCAAGGAAAATGAAAATAAAATATTTTAAGGAAAGGACGCCTGTCTCACATATCTCGCTGGACACCCGAACCGGGCCGTAAGGAAAGGAAATTGAAATCTGTTGTAAGGAAAGGAAATGACGCCTGTCTCACAATTCTCGCTGGACACCCGTACCGCGCCATAAGGGAAGGAAAATCATCCCTGAGTCAGTGGACACCTCAATCTCGCTTTCGTGTAGGTGGCGCCGTTAGCTCCACCTACACCCCACCTAGCGTTCTCTGCCAACCGGAGTGTCCAACTGTAGGGTGCCTCGATGCCAGCGCAGCATCCTGGCGATGCCTGGCGCTGGCATCAAGGCACCCTATCCAACAGCAAAAAACCTGCTTTGATCGCGTTCCGCACACTCGATAGGCAGCGCGCCCACCCTGCCACCCTGGCAGGTGGAAGTTACGCTCCTTCCTCTGGTAACAAAACCAGGCTACAGGGGGGTAGCGAGATAAAGCTACAATTCGAAGCAAATTCGAAGAATTTGCCGCCGATAGTACATACGTGCTGTGGTGCGCAGGCAGTGAAAAAGAACGGTACGATGGCGAAGAGCACTAACTTGCAAAACGAAATGAACGTCGCTTTACGCTTGCGCACAAATTTCGCTTTTATCATTTTCGCGAACACGAACATCGGGCGAACGCTGGAATTGGTGGCACGTGATAGAATCGGGTAATTACGGCGCTTAGAGTGTTTGCCCCCCCCCCCCCCCCCCCCCTCACCCGTTTCATTATTTGCGTCACCTTGCGCAGAACGAGTCGGAGTTCACCAGGGAGTACCACAACCGAGAAGACGGCACCGGTTACTTCGAGATTCTTGTCCAAGGAATGACCTCCTACATGTACTACTTCCAGGAAACCGACGAAGAAGTCACCATTCTAGGTACAAGACCTTTATGTAACGATCTCTGGGCGTGGCCATTTATCACTGTACTGCTGCGTGCACCTATCGCAAACACGGTGGGACCGGTGGCATGAGTTGACTGTACCTGTTTACAGCAGTCCGCAATGCACACGTTTTGCAGTGCGGAGGACAGACAGGAGCTTTGTACTTTAATTTTTAGAGTGAAAACTCTATTTTTCGCACAACTCACAGGTTCAAGTTTTGTGCGCGTTTGACCTTGAGCCGGCAGAGCGGAGGTGTGGCTAGTGAGGTCATTCCACGTGATTCACCGTGGAGAGGTGTGCCACGTGACTAGCGGGGCTATAACAATATATGAGAATGGGCAAATAACAGCTGCTTCGCCGGCGCTCGTCTCGCCATGGATGAGGCGCGCGCCGGACTGACTTCGGCGCCAAAATTAAACCATGCGTAACCATGCAGCTTTCGTTCGTACGAGACATAACAAGCGCTAAACCTCCGCTAGTTTTTTTTTTCTTATATGCTAGTACAGGTAGCTTCAGTGCGGACACCTCCTGAGAAGTTTTATTTTTATTGAGATAGTGTGCTTGCTGGCACAAAGTGATATATACAAATTTAGATACACATTGGGACTCTCGAAGGTAGTCCAGTGACGTTTGGTGGTGCGAAATTCTTGCTCCGCACCGGAGCAGGTATTTCTGCCGGATGGCGCGCGAAGAGGGGCAGGTCAAAAGCAAGTGTTTAGTGTCCGCCTCGCAGACAGGAGCGGGGCAAAAGGGGCAGGAGTCGCCGAAAGGGTCATGGTACTGTGCCGGCCGCGAACAGGTTATCGCTGGGGCAAGGGCGACACGGAGGCGTCTGACAAGCTTTTAATCTCTCTGAAATGCTTGTGTGCATTGTTCAATCGGCTATATTCGCGAAATCTAAGTACAAAAGCTAGCAAAGAATCTTGTTCACGCATGAGCCTTCCAAGGCTCCGACTTTCGCATCAACCGCGTGGATGATACACTGAGAACGTTGCACGATTAGCGATGGTTGCGGTTTGGTGGCGGGATTCGAAACATATTTAAGACAGCGAGGGCAACTCCATCTAATCTTTTGTTCGCGAAAAACATCGACCCTATGACCCTTTCTGGTCATGCTGACATCTCTCTAGGAGTAAAAGACGCATTCGTTAAAACTCCTGGCGTCAGGACCGAAAGGCTACTCCGTGAACGCAGTTCCGATGTGAATGGTGGTGTAGCGCGCAGTCTCAAAGATCCGCGATTTTCACTGTTGAAAACGGCCAGTACTGACGCCAACTATATTCCATTTTTTCTTTCTCTAACTTATGAAAGTGCCATCCTTGTATGGTAATATATCGGCACAGGCAACCGTAAGTCTGCCCTCAGTGTTTCTTTAAGCTGATCTTTTATTTTTCCCATCCGGAATATTGCAGACAACACTTGCACCATATTCAAGCTGTCCGAGAAGGCTGCAGCCATCGATGGCAAGACCGTCTATGCTGGTCCCTCAGCCAATCTATATCTGCTGCCCCCTAGTGAAATGGTGAGTGTGGGACAGCTTTTCGATCTTACACACAAAAAACAAAAAACCAGGAAAACGGGGGTGGGCCCTGCTATATTCGGTGGTTAGGGACACCTAAAGCCGTCGTATAACGGCATTTCTCTTGTCTTTTTGTACACCTTGGCTACAGTGTTCTAGGAGGTTGTACCTTGGTGTATGAATGAATGAACGAATGACGTTTCCGTGCCGATTGTAGCGCCATAACACAGCCTAGCGAGAGGAGGAGGAAGTTCTCGATGACGCCATGCAGCTGCCTGAGCATGTGTCTAGGCACGAGCGCCCGCACTCTGCCGAAGATAGACATATTGTGACCAGAGACCCTTTGCACCGTTTACGCGAGAACAAAACTGTGCCTACGCAGCTGCGCCCACGCTTGGGCCCTTGAGGCCATCCGCGCATGCGCACTAGACGCATCTGAGAAGTGCGCGTGCGCAGATGGCGGCTCATACCGAGTCGCTGGCATTGAGCACCTAGTGCCGAGTCGCTTTCAAATACAAAACATATTGTCTATTAAGATGAATATTTGCAGCGCTTATAAGTTCAGACAACTCAAACTTTTCTAGAGACGTAGAGCAACATGACACTAATTAACATGTGCACGCGAAGTCAAAAGTTCATCGAACGAAAATAGCCTCCGAAAAAGTCATTTTGTTCGCCGTCTTCGCACTCAGCCTAGAAGAGATAAATGCAGCCTGATTCTTGGCATGCGAATTACGCTTTTTACCATCAAGTCTCAGGCGATATACTCTGGAAGTAAAACTTCACCAATGTCACGTTCCATAAACTTATGATGGCAGATGTTAAGTCAATTTCCTTTATCTGTTCTCAAGCATGAATTCGATAAAATGTAAACATGTGACTGAAAAAGTACATTTATAACAAAATGAAGCAGCTATGGACAGCCTGAATGCATGGTCATGAGCAATATGGGTGGGAACAAGCTTTTTGTACGAAATTGCAAATTTTCAGGCTATTTTGCTAATAAATTTGAGAACAACTTTCAGCGGCAAAAGGGAAACTAGTTAGAAAACAAAAAGAAAACTGTGCTTGTCACATAATTATGGAATAATAAATAAATGAATGCTCAAACCTTTTTCCCCTCTCACGTTGCTCACGACTGCAGATATCAGGATGTTCGCTTCGAATGCTAACTGAAAAATTACGGAGGTCGTTTAAAGGAGTGTAAACACCTAACTTTTGGGTGCGTGTTTTCTTCTTTGTAATGATGCGCAAAGTATTATTACACATAGATTACTCATGGTATTCTACAATTGCTAAATAATTTATAATTGAATTTCTTTCTTGTGCTGCTTCGATTTCAGTTTCAACAACCGAACGATGACTTTGACAACAGAGTACGGTTATAGCTCACGTGAGGCATGAGAAAGCTGCAGTATAATCACTGCTTCTACATTCGTTGTCATTCCGGCTTTTGAGGCAGGCTGGCTTCAGCACTGCAGTGAACTAAAACAATGAAGCAGCAATTATATCGCTGTTTTTCCATGCCTCACATGACATATAACCATACGTAGATGTCACAGTCATCGTTAGGCTATTTGAAGCCGAAATAGCATAACAGAAAAAATTCGATTTTAAATTATTTAGCTGTCGTTGGTGAATACCACATGGCGATTCATGTATAGCAGCGTGTTCTGCATCATTGTAGAGAAGAAAACGTGCCACCAAAATCAGGTGTCTATATTTCTTTAAGACTACTGATGTGCTTAGAGGTGAAATAATTTTTTAATTTATATTTTTCCTTCCTTCCTAATGACACACCTACTAATTAGCATACAGTCATAAGGCATCGTAAGGTAACACATACTCTAGGTTCTTACTACTTTATTTGACAAGAAGCAACCTTCACACCTTCAACCTTCAGCAACCTTCAGTCCCTTGTTAAATTCACCGCACCTTCGGGAGGATTTTTTCTTTGCTGGTGACGTCATTGAAGGTTTTCTGGACCACATTTCCAGAATGTTGACAATGACGCTGGGTTTAGTTGCTAATAGGCCATGTAAGGCTTTCTCCGTAAAACAAGAGTGACGATTTTCTTGGGGCCATTTATCATTTTTGTGCATGTGTGTTCTGAACTTGCATGATAGCTTCTGCCTGATGAGTTGTGGCTGTTACGTCATTTGGTCAGTGAAAGTAACAAATGTGAATAAAGCCTTATATCTTTGTGGTTCAGTTCTTTCTCAGAGAGAAAATGAAATTTCATTGCCGAAACTAGCTTACACCGCAGTGGTAACACTGCAGCCCTCTGAAGATCAATTTCAATCTTTTTCTCTTCCGTTCGCTTTTAGAAATTCGTCGGTCCCAAGACAGTTCGAGGTGTCACTGCCAACCACTTCCACGGCACCTACAAGGACAAATTATACGACGTCTATGTCCGCAGTAAGCACTGCTGTTTCTTTTTTTTTTAAATAAAGAACTCATGCACAACACATTGATCGCAGCAACGCTTCACTGCAACGGCTATTTCATCATAGGCATTGCACTTTATGCAGTAAGTTGTATGCACAAAGTTTTTTGGAGTGCATTCACCTGCTCTAGTATTATCAATAATTTTCTGTTTAATTGATAGCACTGATTTTTCTGACAACCTATTCTTTAAAAGACATGAATTCTGCTATATCACTTTAGCACAGCCAAAGCTATAGCCATAGGTATAATATGCACAGGTCAAAGTCGTTGATCAACGAGAATGGTTCGTAATTTCAGATTTGCCAAGCGAGTCGGCGCAATCCAAACAGGGTAGCCAGTTACAAAAGTTTCAAGACAATTACGAGACCTTTACTGAACAACTTCGAAATTAACTTTATAACCCGAGTACAGTTTCTGAAACATGGCACAGGAATTTGGAGCAATAAACGGGTATAGAAACTGACTTTCAGAAGAAGTGCTCGGATAGATGCAAACGATCAGCAGGTAAGTTCTTCGTCCTGAATGATAGCATCGCACGACGTCAATTGTCTGCGTGGTCAGCGCACTTTGTGTTTTTTCCTCGCCGTCACATAGCATGAGTGCACTTGCGAGGAAATCTGATAACAACACTTTCTATTCATTTGTCCACTTCGCAGCCGGTGACTGGACTGAAAATGGCATAAAGAAGGGCGAAGTGCCTGTGCGATTGGAGGTGGTGGACAAGAGCGGCATCGAACACGCTATCTACGACTTTTACAACTTCGAGCCGTACAAGCCAAAGATTGGTGAGATGAACGTGAGTACAATTTGCCATTGGACGCACAGCCACGGAGCGTTCTTCTGACAATATGCTATACACATGTTCGTATATAATGCCTGTTTGTGTTAAACTCAAAGCGAATCGGGGATATGCATGGTGTTTTTACCCCACCTTGTACGCCGCTTTGAAGGATTCCCTGCATGAAATATTGGACTCTGATATGATGTCCAGCATACGGTGCACTTCCTTGCACGCTTACCGTACGAGACCATGGCACCTTATACAGTGTGCATAGTATACAGTATCCTGAAGACCAGGATTCTGGAACGACTGTCATACAAAACCACGGCTTTCTATACAATGCCTAGTATAATATTCCCAGTGAGGAAGTACAGCGGTCTGTAGAAAGGTCCAGTGTACCTTAAAAACTAGGAATCTAGTGTCGATACTCTAATATATGACGCACTCTTGCACAAAGCCTTGCATGATGCCCTGTACAGAAGCACTGCACCCTTTTCAGCACCCTTTGATGCACCGTATATACATTTGGGTCACCATGCGCGCACAGAAAGTAGAATATCACTATGCTGCAGTGAAAGGAAGAGGTGAACTAGTTGGTGCATTGTTTGATGGAAATAGCGCCACGACAAGGGATGAAGAAGGAAGGACAAGCGGATCAGGAATATTGGCACCAAATTCCTGCGGGTTTAAGAGTGCTGTACACTGGACATCATATAAGAGTTGCATATTTCATGCAGGGCATCCTTCAAAGAGGCGTACAAGGTGGGGTACAGACACCATGCATATTCCCGATGCGCTTGTCCTTCCTTCTTCGTCCCTTGTCGCGGTGCTGTAGTCAATCACTATATATGCTGCTGATTCAAGCCCACACCGAGCTTGACCATTCTGAGATCACCGTATGTGTCTAAATCATACAGTAAAGCATGTGGCCGCATGTACCCCGCAGAAAGAACATACAATTTCGACTCCTAAGCGCCACAGGAAATGCCTTTAAGGGTATCATAACATCTTAATTTGCATGCTGACTTATGGATACCTTACTTTTGCATTTTGATTTGCCAGCGCTATGCGGCGAGTAAGAGCATGCTCCTAAATTAGATGATAACGGCGGCTCACTCTACCTTTGCATGCATACTCTTTACAACTCACTAAGTGCAAGGGAGATAAAAACCATTTAAATGCATAGAGCAGCCTATTCATTCCTGCAATTGGTTCGTTGGGATAAGCTAACAAACTCCCTTTTTGTCTTTGTGCTTTCAAATGTAGCTTAAGACTGGCATTGGCTGCGAGGGCAAGAAGAACCCTTCATCCAAAAAGCTGCCGACTATCCCGAACCAGATTTCCTTCCAGTACGAGATCTACTACCAGGCGGGCAGCTCGCCGGAAGAGCACGTCACCGTCAACAAGGTGGGTAGCAATGGCAGACTCCGCAACATACTATAGCCATAGCTTTTATAAAACATAACGGTCCACTGTTAACATAATCACAGATATAAACTGCTTATTTTCATGCCTCCACAAATGCAAATAAGGCGCGACAAGTCCCACACCTTGCAGCTGTTTTTATTCACATTGATTAGACACCACTGGATTGTGTCTACGACCTCTCTAAAGATGCCCCATGTGGTCAGGCGTCAGTAGTCTGTTTATATGAGCCCTCTAGAACTAAATAATGCCCATTTATATTGAATAAATCTATCCACAGATCTGCTAGAAATCGTAACCTGTAACGTTCTTCATTTTGTTACGCAGTAGATCGTTTATTTACATATTCATGCATTTTGAGCGAACAAATGCGTGGTCGTTACGAAGGCTGTTGTTTGAATGAATTGCAACCACAGTAATGCGCACTATTCCATCAAACATTATGCAGTTTCTGAATTATCACCATTGCTTTGGAGGCTTCTATTTAACTACTTTTGGAAACGTATGATGTATCGCATTTCTTCACAATACAGATGCCACAGTATTAACTAAGGGAAACAGTGGCTTCTGGAGGCAGACAATGTGTTCCCTTTGGTAGTAAGGAGACCTACGCCCCTTTGAGCCTGCATTATCGCATTTCTTTCGCCTTGGCATGGTGAATCTGCACATCCGTTAGCGATTATCAGAGCTTTGGTTGGTGGAGGTATATATTTCGAATGAGATAACAGCTGAACGGTAACAACTGTCCCTAGGTCCGCAACAACCACACTCGGCTTTTTGTCCGCAGATTTGGTACGATGGAACCAACAAGGTAGCAAGGGTGGAGCTCTTCCAGAACAGTGCTCAAACAACTGCGGAGATCCATGACTTCAACTCAGGTTCGTTACTTTCAATGTGAGGGAAACAGGCTTAACTTTGCACTTTCTAGGCATTACAGTTTCAAAGAATAAAGAACCAACACCCTTAAGTTGCATCTTTTGCATACCTTCACAAGCTGGAGATGGTTCTCGTGTGGTCTTCATATAAAATTAATTTTGTTCCTCAAATAACCTGGCCGGCCTACCCAACACAAACTTTCATTACTGTGTGTAATTAACTGTCATTTATCTGAAATTGGCACTGAAAAGAAAATATGCAACTGGCTTGCTAGTCTGAGACCTGCTTTGCTGTTTTCTTGTTGCTTTTTGATTTTCTCATCGAAGTCAACTAATATTTCCTCATGGATATAAGCTTCGGTAGCTTTAATACTAGTTATCTTAGCCATGGAACTATTATATGCACCAATTTTAAGTCATGTTTTGCCAGTTTCATTTTTCACGCCGTTAAGCACACTCTACCGATTTTTCTTGTAGAAGTCTCTGTAATAAACAATAGCAACTGCGTTCAATATTATTGATAAGAATGCTCTTGTGAAATAAAAACGAGGGTTTGTTCACAAAAAACACCCAAGAATATAAGGAAATAGCTCATAAAACTCAATGGGCTATTGCCTGCCCATCGAAAGAGCAGGGCGGAAGCAGTGAACCTACGCCCTTCTTGAATACAAAGAAAGTTTCTGAAAAACAAATATACTCTAGCTGCTAGTTTCCCTAGTACCCTTCGTATATGTCGCAACTGTCTTAGCTTTCAGTCCATGCTGAATTTCACTTTAAAACTCTGTGGTGTATTTCTCCCGTATTTCTCCAGGCGTCATGTATAGCTTCGACAAGGAGGGCACGTGCAAGATCGACCACCTCTCCAAGTCTTACTTTTCCCTGACAATGGAGAACAGGGAGATCGAGACCATGAAGTCTCCTGCCCAGATGCTTGAACTCGTTGGAAACTTCTACTACGTGGGCCAGGTCAGTGCTGTATTAACTAAGTCATGCCTAATTGGCTGCAGACAGCGCTGCGAACCAAGCCTGTACAATGGTCGCTGGCATACTTGTACCCTCACCTAGGACCTCGTGCTGTAGCCAGCTGTGCTGACTGATTTTGATCAGAGCTACAATTTAGCCCAACACTGTGTTTACAAATATAGAGGGAGTGCTCGCGGACACTCAAAGCGGCCAGGGGTATATGCGGGGTTTGCTTACCACACTGTTCCAGAACTGCCTTCCATATAAAGCTGACTGGGCTGCATCGTTTGAAGGACTGTATTTGTGAGCTAATGTAACGAGCAAAATATATTTTCGGTGTTTCATAGGTCTTCAAGAGAAAAACAGCGTGTACTGCGCAGATTCAGCTAGTATAGGGTAGTATATCCATGAGAAGGAAAGAATATTTTTAATGTGCCTAATTTACTAATTAACAAAGAAAAATGAGATAATTTTTGTTAACTTTCTTGTCGAATACACAATTTTCAATGAAAAGGTTGTAGAGTGCTCAAAAATGCCCATTTCAGTTGTTTTTTACAAAGTAAATTTAGCGTGATTCATCAATCAATTTTTTTTTCTCAGTAAAAATCGATTGTTTTTGATGTTTGTCTGGGTGGAAAATATATGCATTGGTTGCCGAGAGAACTGGATTTAAAAAAAGTAAAATATTGTTTCGCCTCTTTTCTAACGAAACTCGTGACGTCAAAACAAGGAAGACTCCGTGATCACAATTTCGAAGTGAATAACGGTGTAGACTAGCCTCAGAGAATCCATACACAAAAACCCGGATTTTGCTTGAGAAAATAACCGATGAATGGCGATACCTATAATTCACATGCTGACTTCTTCTGGCTAATTGATGCTCCGCTTTCACTGAAATTAGTGCATTTGTCACTATAATGCGGTCGTCTATTGACACAGGAAAACTTCAGTTTGTCCACACTATCCATTAAAAATAAATTATGCGAGATCTAAAAATTGTCACGTCAGTCAGTCAGAATAATTTTAATGTACAGTGAGATTAAGATTCCAGGTGGTGAGTCGCCTGCATGACCAGGGCTCCAGCATCAAGAGCTGAAGCTTGTGGATGGGAAGTAGGGAAATTAAGATGAGGTGACTATATGCTTCAGAGTCCCGATATTGGCACCCTCAAATGAATACGGTGACACAATGCTGCATTGAATAAAGAGGACACTGGTTACGGCAATGATTCTGCAATTAGCGCAGGCACTCTGTGTTGCTAAGTCATGATGGTGCAGCAGGAATGGGACCACGCAGTCCCCATTAAAGCATTCCGCAGATAATTTCTTGCAGGCCATGTCGCGCCTTGCATTCTTGCAACATAAATAATACAGCACTGGCTATTTATGCGTGGCTTGGCTCTGTGATAGGAAATTTTTAAAAGAACGCACTTATAGACGATGCGACCACTATAAGAGCTTTCATGTAGGAATGATGAGCAACCTAGGCGCGCTCCATCAGCAATGTTTTAAACCGCATATATATATTCCTTCTCTTATATGCTCTGCAAACAACAGTCTGTGATCCGCGGTGTGGCCTGCGACATCTGGGAGTCTGTGAGGACCAACGTGACCATAGAGGGCAGCAGCTATGACCGCCTCGTCACCACTTTCTACTTCACCTCGGTAAGTCTGAACCATGTTACAAAGTTGTTGTAAATTGCTCTGGAAGTTACGTTACACATAACCTCTCCATATAGCGCTTTAAGAAATCATATCACTGAAACCGCAACACAAGTAACGAAGGCAAATAAAAAGAAGTTGCATCTGCTGCCGAAATGCAAATGCACCGATCGGTCACAGAAGCCTGTGTATATTCTATTGATGCTATCTTCATCTTCTTCCAAGCTAATCTATAGATAACAATGATAACTTGTGTTATTGTTATCCAGATGAGCTCTGGAGTGCACGGAGTGCACAAAGTAGGTGAAAAATCTGGTGGGTAAGCACTATAATGTATTTTTGCATTACAAAGCTACGGAATCTAAACTAGTCTGCAGAGTCCACAAAGTGTTGCAAAAAAAAAACACCGTTAAACATTTCTGCTTCTGCACGGAAACAGAGTGAACTCAAAGTTCGCGCAGAGAAATTAAATGTGGCGCTAAAGATGGTGAAGACGTAGAAGCGGTAAAAAAAAATTCACAGATGACCAATGGGAGTCACACGGCAGAGTATGCGTCAGTGCTAGTGTTTCCCACGGACAGAGCAGCCGTTCCCGCTAACGTGTTTAACCGCATGAGCAGGTGGCATGATCCAGTCTACCAATCAGCCTGAGCCGCGTCGTGCCCCCTCTCTACTCTCTACAACCCTCGATTCTGATTGGCTATCGCGGCTTTCCTCTTGCCACCCGTCTTCTCGCACTTTCCCTCCCCCTGTAATTGTGGAAGAGATTTTTGTCTTTCAAGTTTGCCTCCTCTGAAATGAGGCTTCACACTCCAATGCCAACACCGGACACTCTGCGTGATAATGAGCATTCTAATCAAAGACGCAGAGGCTAGTTTTACGTGCCTCTTCTAAGTCCTTGTTATTCTTAGTGCTGTCATTAACTCGGCATTGTCATTGTCTCGGCACAACGAACCAACTGCACAAGTTTTACTTTCAAGTTGGGAACCAAAATTTAACTGAAAAACGCCTTCATAGAAAGCCCTCACAGTTGATAGCTTCAGTAAAGAATTCAAGAAAATTCAAAGTGCACTCGCAACTAGTGGTAACATGTCTAACAATATTCTGGCTCCTGAACACAAGTTCCAGCAAGCCTTAATATTTCAGGGTCCGAAGTATCGAAGCGTATCCAACATCTGAATGGCACCCGAAACTGGTGACCATGATAGCCACGGACGGTGCACAATATAGTAAGAGTTACTACCAATTATGGATCGTTCTAACGCATAAGAAGCTTTGATGGTTGGTGCTTCGATTCACTGTCACGAGCTGTAGTTTCTGCCAATATAGCTTCACAGTACAGATGGCTTGCACTGACGTCATAGTATCCTCTATGATGGATGCAAAGAGCATGGTGAAAAGCTGCGTGTTATTCTAATCTGCCCTCCGCAACCAGCTTCGATGAAGCTATGAGTGGATCTCCATCATGGCGATCGTGACGTCATGCTCAAGGCACGTCATGCATGATGTGCCACAACAAAGGTAGAATGTTGTCTCAAGCTGTGACTGTATAGGACGTCGGAAGGAATGAGACGAAAATGCAGTTGTGTTGTACAGATACGTACTACCTAGAGGCAATGCGTACACAGTGCTGGACATCTTCCCACTGCCTTCGTCTGACGCAGCCCAGAGGCAGCCTCTGCATAACTATGTTAAAGCCCATCTTGAACGATGAAGTAAACTGAAACTGTTGAATTTATGTCCGTTTTCAAATTCACAATTTGTCATGGTGGTCGCAGCTTGCTCTGTGCACCACATGGAAGGCATTCATCGGTTTGGTTATGTTCGATCATTGTTTTTGCATGCCTGCATTGCTGTGATGCACAATGGCTTCCTCTTCCAGCAATAGTTTCAGATTATTGTTTAATGTCACCATATGCTTCATGCGACAGGAAACACGTGCTCTCTCCACAGTTTAATTTACACAGAAAATCTGAATAATAACTCTGCCACTTGGTGGGCAAACAAGAACTTAAAGCTTGTCCGTTACGTCCATTGAAAGACAAAGGCCTTGATAGCCTATTACATTTGTTCTGCGTCAGCGGAGGCCACCGTCTATGTCAGCAAGTTTCCCTAACCTAATCCGTGCATCTGACTTTCTACCGACCCCCTGCTACGCTTTTCCTCTCTTGTAACCCACTCCGTAATCCTAACGGGTCATTGGTAATTTTCTATTCTCTACATTATGTATGTCCCGACTATTCTTCTTGATTAATCCGAGGATAGCAGTTACTCGAGTCCCCCATGCACTACTCTCTATTTCTTGAGATTTTCCTTTCTAAAGCTAAGTGCATTGTACTTTATTTATTCTTATTTTCGATGCAATTACTCTGAGATTGAGAGACATTTTTTTAATAGAAAAGCACAAATTTCGGCAAGCATGTTTAAATCGCCGACATACTACCCTCCGCAAGGGCCGGGGATTGGGGTCCGAAAAACGATAATAATGCATGCAATTATAAAAGAAATCTAGAATAAGAAAAAATTGCAATGCTGCAATCTAGGAATGAACACATCATGGCGACAAAAAGGCCTTAAGCTTTTCTAAAGGGTCTCGGGAATATGTACAGGTAAACAAAAAGTTTAATGCCAGAAGCTGCTGGGAAAGGGAAGCTAACTGCATTGTACTTTATTTATTCTTATTTTCGATGCAATTACTCTGAGATCGAGAGACATTTCTTAAATAGAAAAGCACAAATTTCGGCAAGCATGTTTAAGTCGCCGACATACTACCCTCCGCAAGGGCCGGGGATTGGGGTCCGAAAAACGATAATAATGCATGCAATTATAAAAGAAATCTAGAATAAGAAAAAATTGCAATGCTGCAATCTAGGAATGAAGACATCATGGCAACAAAAAGGCCTTAAGCTTTTCTAAAGGGTCTCGGGGATATGTACAGGTAAACAAAAAGTTTAATGCCAGAAGCTGCTGGGAAAGGGTCCTCCTAGTATACTACATCACAAAATTACTGTGTTAGACAACAAAGCATTGCCCTTGCCAGCATCTGCCCCTGCATTGCTGCCTGTATAGCATACCAAGCGCTCCCGTGCTCCCTGGAGAGGGAGCACTTTCTTCCTCACCCCTGCAGAGCTCTGAAGCTCTGGTCAGTGTGAGGCAGCCAGTGAAGAGTTACGTCCACGCGCTTATGACACTGCGTCTTCTTTCAGCTCCAATGGTTCTCTGCTGGAGCCCAGATGGATAAGTTCGTGCCTCTGCGACGCGAGACTGCCGGTTCCAAGCCAGGCTCGGCTAAACAAGTTTGGACGGTGAGTGCGACTGACACGGCTGTCTGAGCCCCCATAAATTGGAGAGTAAAAAGAAAAAAAGAACTGGAAATGCCAACACCTGTCAACTAAAGCCAGAAATATAACGCCAAATCAAGAAAACGATAGAATTAGATTCAGGCAATGCAGTTTTTGTGCTCATGTATGACTTTGCACCCAAGCGTAGATACATATTTAAGTGTTCTGGGGGTACTAACGGCCCTCGGTGGGAAGGAATTACATATAGAGCGAGAGAAATCAAAGTTTAATGAGAGGAAACGGGGTAAGTTTGGGCAGCAGTAATGTGGCCTTGGACTGCTGCTAGTCTAGCAGGGGAAATGGGAAGGGGATAAAATGTAGAGGTACAGTGTCATAATACAGTAAATTGCATGGGATGATCAGTACAACACATGGAGGATAAGAGAGCACAAAGCACTCTAGCAAAGTTTTGAAAAATCAGTAACTCCAAAAATTTCCTGTCACGAAATGAAAGAACACTGAAATGGCATCAAAGAACAGTACGTAACACAAACATTTATTAACAAGTTGACGAAAGAAAATATAACAGCTATACCAAACAGTCAAATCCATATCCTAAAGAAATTTATAAAAAGGTATAAAAATAAGCACTACTTGCGATGAACATGCGTGCTGAAATCAGGTATCACAAGCATGTCCAAGTTGCTGAAACTTGGATGGGTCTCATTCTGCCATGTTAAGCAATTGTAGATCGTTCGACTCATTGGTGGTGCGAGAAATGAATAACCTATCACACAGGGATGAGCGATGCGTTATAGCGGTTCTGAGAAGTAATCGTCAAAAGCCATTTATCTTTTTAAATTCATTATGCCCAGTCTGTTCTTGTCAAGTTCAAGACGCGCGTTTGATTTTAGCATGTCATATGCAATAACTGTTTGCAAAAGAATGTTTATCCAACAAAATTTGAGAGGAACGACTGTTCATGCTAAATTCTGATCAACATTTTGCAACGCAGCTTCACAACTGACAAAAGCTAGTCTTCAAACAAAGAAGACTTTTTCTGCTCTTCTAGACTTCTAAGAATTCAAGAATTTCTACAAAACATTTGTTTCTGCTATCAAGCGACAAGTGAGGTAAAAAGGTAGATCGCAGTAAGGTCATTATTCTAAATATGTCAACACACTCACTCTCAGTAAACAGCAATGAAGATCGCAACTGCGCAAGGTTCGTGACGAGTGCTGAACAAGATGTGTGAAGTCATCATTGCAGTGTAACGGGGTGCTGCTAAAGTGGACCACTGTCTGTACCTTCTGTGCAGCCCGAAATACACGCTGTCAACTACTTCGACTTCGTCGAGGAAGACAAACTGGATGAGACATTCCTATGGAACTTTGACATCAGAGACTGCTTTATCACCAAAACTTACTTGGACCTCCTCTTCATCAGTAAGTGTAGTTATTGCCTAGTATCGCTGCATAATGGCCGAATTACAAGAAGAAAAAATTGTTAGGCGATTTGCTTCATTGTAGGGGGCATTGCTATGATGTCTATTTCATAATTCCACGCTGTCATAGGCGCTGCGATTTCCTCTATAGTCAGATACAACTTAAGCCTGCAGTGAAGCTCCACCCACATTCGTGATCGCCGCGACAAAAAAATAGTCCGTTGTTGAAGTTTTTCTCGTGACCTGAACAAGAATCATATCACAAGACGAAATTATCAGCTCAAAAATTTTTATGTCTCTGCCTTTTTTATGTAGACAAGCATTAAAGAGCTGATTTTGTTTGCTACCATGATTGGTAAGCAGAGTAATACAAGACCCAGCAAGCCATGACCCAGTTAACAACTGCTGTTTTTTAAGTTGTACCCTACAATATTCTATTGTATTCTATTTTTCTCTCTACTTTCTCGTGGACTCTCAGGTAGCATGGGAACATTACAACAATGTTACACTTTTGTCTTTGTCAAACGTTAATTCAATGTTCTTAATGCCCATTTTTTTTCTACTGTTTTTGTAATGTCACAAATAAATGTTCGAATAACCTTTCCCTAACATTAATTAAGCACAAAACGACATCAATGCAACATTCTCGAAAAGGGTGAAGCAACCCTGCATAGGCCCGACAGTTGTGATGGTATGCAGTTTACAAAGCTTTGCAAGAATCGACGAGGGTGACGAGGGTCACAGCTAACAACTTGCACACTCGCCTCCTAATGGATAACATGGAGTCAGGCTTATTTACCAATTGCGTTAACGTGACGAGTTGGGCTAGTTGGTAGATCTTTTTCGCGCTCGTTAATCGAGAATTATTTACCAATTATTGAGGGTGTCCCATCAGTGACAGTAGCGAATGGGTAATAGTTTTCTTACAAAATAGTGGGGCTGCGCATTCAATATATGGCGAGCACAATCTAAGAGATTTAGTCGCAAATTACTACTAGTTGAAAAACATCTTTCTGTAAGGAGAGCAGGAAAAATTTTTAGACCTGACGCTTGAAATATCTGTAATATATTTCTTAATATTTGCGATTAAAATGTTATAATAATGATTATAAGGATATATTAAAACAATGTTTATTTGGAACGTTAATGTTTAAGATACACCATAAGTCACTGTTAATTTTTAACATTATGCTAACATTTAAAAGTCAGCATTACAATGTTACTTTCAATATTAAACTATAATGTTTTCTATTTACCATTATATATTAATATTAATGTAACATTCCAATGAAACATTGCTGCAACTTACATAACATTTTTGTGACGCTATTCCAATATTCTGTGCTACCCGGATTACGAGCACTACCTGTGCCAACTCAGTGGTGCTCTAACTGGTTTATAGCAGCCACGTGATTGCGACGTCGCCATTGGCGATGACGTCGGAAGCCATGTGACGTGGGGTTTTGCGGGACATTGCCGGAACATGGGAACATTTACCCTGTGTACCTCTCAGCTTTGATGCCCCCTGCGCGTTCCCTAGTGTGGCCTCTGGGTACAGGACGCATGTCCTGAAACCTTTAGTGTAAGCTTGCCATCATATGCTGCTTTGCTGATGCGGTGGCACAGGTGACAAGAACGTGACCGAGGATGTCTTCTGGCAGAACCGCGACACACTTCTGGAAACTATCTGGGAGAAGCTGTACACTCTGCCCAAGATCTCGCCCCTGCGCATACCGAAGCCGCAGGTAAGCAAAGTGCTGCCAGTCTGCTGCAATGCCGATCATGCACAATTCTTAAAGTGAGTGAGTGAGAAAAGAGAAGTTTTGAGATGAAGCCGAGATTAAGTTCCTGGTGTTCAGGACAGTATGGTGTTACCCTAGGTGTTGCACGAAAACGGTACTTTGCGAATGGAACAAACACACTTGTACACACCATACCTGCATGACAGAGTACAGCATGCGAGCATTTCATGTCTCAGAATCAGATATTTGAAAATTTCAAGTACTGAGAACAAATGTTATAAAATTGCTGGGTGCACTGAAGTTCCTTACGTGCAGTAAATGCAAAAACATTTCCTGCACTTTTCAGTACTAGTTAAGAACACCAGGCACCAATTAGTGCACATTAATTATTAATTAGCAAATACTATCTTATTAGTATTGATTTTGTATTAGTTAATGACCATTAATTGTTAATTGGTGTTTACTAATTATCATTTAGGTCTTTGACAATCTATTGGCTGACCCTGTGACATCATTAGGTTTTGTGTGCTAACTTTTCGTGTCGACGCCGGGTTCGTGGCTGAATGGGATTTGTAATGTTTTCGCGTTAATAATAAAGAGAATCAAGCCTTGATTGCTTGTCCTACTGGGGCAAAAGTATTGCAAGTCTTAGGTTATATTACCCCTTGCCAGTACCAGTCGTTGCTTTCTGAACTAGCTAAAAAAAATTGATAAAGACAGCTGAATCTTGTCTTAATCCAAAACATCAAGTTAAATGGACACTAAGGACAAATATCAGTTGACGTAGATTGATTATAGCATTCCAGTGACAAAGAGTCTATACTTTCACTGAAAACACCTTTTATAAGCTAAAAAGGGCGAAAAAAAATGACATACACGTAACAACACCGCGGCTAGTTCTCACAGGCAAGGTACGTTGACTTCAAGTACTTTGTTCATCAGTAATTTTTTACAGAAAATTCCTGAGGCCAGAGCACAATGCCATCCATTTTCTGTCAGCGATCATGTCAAAGTAATGAGTTTCAATCCAGTGGCAGGAAAAAAATTTTGTTTAGCTTGAAATTCGTTACCAATATTATTGTCTTTGCTACCGAATAAACATCAAAAGAGCACAAAAATCCAAACCACTAACAATAAACATCTGATTGAATCGTCCTCAATATCCGTCTAAAGCCCTTTTGTTGTTAGACCTTGCAAGGGATTCTGTCTTTCGAACTACATTCGAGCAGCGGCAAAAATGCGAGATGTGCCCTTGCTTCCTGCACAGATTGGCTTCCTGGACGATGGCAGCATCCATGTCGTGGCCTTGCTCCTGCCTGCCCCCGGTGCCATCGGTGAGCAAAAACCGTTCATATTTTAAACGGCCGACAATGAACTAACTCATCATAGAGTCAGTGAAAAAGTTTTCAGAGTACTGCGATCCTCCCTCCCTGCCACTGCATTTCGAAGCTTCATTGCTGACCCATCGACATCATGGACCGTCATCATATGAACGTTTAATCACGGGTGGGGTCGTGGGGGGCCCAGAGCCTTACGGGCTGAACACTTTTGCTTCAATAAAGTTTTCGCCATCACTACCACCATAACTGACCCTGACCGACACTCCTCGCAGTTCAATCACGTCCATTAATTCCTGTGCAGCTGCCTTCATAACGTCATTATTAAATTTCTGCGTAGTTGGCACAGGAAACTTCAGAGATAACGTGAATGGATGCTCAGAATAAACGGGAAGCAGTATAATTTTTGTAACTCGTTAAAGCAACATTTTGCACTTGTACGCGGGTCCTAAAGAAAGCGGGCTTTGGAAGCCCGCTGCTCTATGGGAAATCCCTGCATGATGGAGTTTGCAGCTTTGGTGACATTGGGTCACAGCAGCCATGATTCTTCCAAGCCCGGCATGGGGAAAAAAAAAAGCAGTACTTTGAAAACTTAACCTTTGATTAATTTGACATGACGCTTAGCGCCACCTGTAGCCAGTGACGAGGTTCTGACATTGAGGTACAGTGGTTGAGGGAAAAGGGTAAGGAAAGATAATTTCAACGAACTAGCCCGTCTTGACGCTTAGTGCTTCTGTGGCCAATGAGGCTGAGGAAAGATAATTTCTACTCGAGCTCAAGATGCGGAGTTACCCTGAGCGCGATGCATAATCATCATCCTATCATGGTGCTGTCGTGCCAGCGTGTTCGTTTAGGATGGTGACAAGCGTTGTTCAGTCAAGAGATGTCATTATGATCCTCAAGGATTAAACAGATTACACGAAAAGAGCCCCCCATGGCTCCCTGATTGTCAAAATATCCCGGTGTTACACTATACTTCCCTTTTAAAACGTAACCTTCACAATGACAGCATTTACTATGAGGTCTTTGCAAGGCTTCATGCTGCAAATGCGGTACTAAAAACTGCACAGTCATTGACCGCATCCCTGCCCCCTTGCAGCCAGTTTCGTGGACACCCGCAACTATTTCCCGGGAGACAACATGAAGCACCTCGTCAAGATGCCCACGCAAGAAGAGTGCGCACAAGAGTGTCTCAATGACCCAAAATGCATGTGAGTGCTCGATTGCTTGCGCGAAATCTTGAGCGTTCTTTTCGTGGTCTGAGCCTAGCAGCATCGCTCTCACGGGCACATACAGGTAGCTACAATAAAAAAAGAACACATGACCCGCATTCGATCAGTGATTACTCTATATGCATGTGTGAGAAGCACCATTTTTCTTTGTTATGACAGAAAATCTTGACAGAAAATGCAAATGAGACAATTTCAACTTCACTGCAGTAATAACAACATAATTCGTTCTGGTGAGCAAAATGACTGTTCGCTTTCACATTGGGGCTACCTGTACAGCCTTTGTCAAAAGTTTAGAGCCCAGGAGGATCTGCTACTAGGACATGTAGTGAGGCTCTTGTAGCAGTGTTCCTCTTGCATCCAAGAAGTATGGAACGCTGGGGATGCGTAACAAGCCACGTGGCACGGCCAAGAAGCAAAACCCCGTGGGCTCTAAACTTTTGACCAAGGCTGTACCTCAAGGTCTCCCTGCCATCATGCATGCGCTCAATGACATGTTCACGACGACGCTTTCCAACATATGAGTAGAGTTATGGGCAGACCGTCAAAGGCTAAATTGCTCCGCTTTCCGGCGCAGCCTTCTTCAGAGGCGTAGCAAACGACAGCCCATGTTAGTCTGATTCCCCACCTTCCCTTCTCTGTTTCAGTCATCTGAGTGTATGTGTAGCCTGCTGGCGGTCTTGTGATTGCAGATGAAAAATGCAACAACTCCGATATGGTTTGCATAAACTGATTCAACAGTTGTAGCGCTGTAAAACATTCCACGTCATCGAAGTTTTTGAAAACAACTCCTGGCAGCAATATCCGCCTTCAATTTTTTTTTCGTGGGAGGATGGTTAAATTTTGTAAAATATCCGTTTTCAGCGAAAGTAGCCATGCTGTCATTATAACGTGGTAATCGATATAGGACAACCTCAACTGATTCCCAGCATTTCCTCGAGGAACTCCAGGTGGACGATATCAATCTGAAGCCCTTACTATAGCATCAACCTTATGCCAACGTACAGCTCTGAGATCTAAAGGTCTCATGCTTTCTTTTTTTTTGTTTACATTTAAACTGTCACCTCATTACCTCACCTTTAAAACAGCGCAACACATACGACAACAGGATGTTTTCTTTTTCGTCTTATGGTCGTATGGTTGTGCTATTCAGCTTTAACGTACGACTTACCAACTGGCCCAGCACGAAGTTTTAATGAGCATATCACACGAACTTGAACGTAGCTTCCTGCAGGGACTGTTTCAATAAAATGCACGCTGAATAACCAGAATTTTGGATTTCAGCTATTACACCATCTGTGGCAATCAAATGAACTGCTTAAAGCTGCTCGGACTCATCAGAGAGCCATTCTTTGTGTCACAGCTCACAAGAAGTGCACACTTCTTTGCTTCCAACCAAAGCATGGCCAAGTATATATTTGGCTTTTGAATCAGTTGCTCCGAAAAAATGTCACTGTTTAAGAAATCTGGAACGTAACAACACTGGGCAAACAGGAATCCGAGACACAGAAGCACGCAGCAAAACTGCGAAGAACAATAGCGAGCAAGTAGCCGCGATAAATAATTTTGCGAGTTTTTACAAAGGACACCAATCGCTCACTTCCAGCGGTGCAGAGTGCAGCCGTCAGTATAAAATATTGCTAATTACAGCCGCTGCTAGTAGGTTTGACTCACCAGCCACCCTAACTGTTCTCTTAAAGAGAAATAGGAGAAAAATGGATGACATAGGAAGACAAAGAAAGGCTTACAACACCGCTAGTAGCTTTTTTGCGCGTTCACCCTCTGGGGTACTTGAGGGCAAGACATGTCGTGGTTACTGCTAAAGAAGTAGGTAAACCCCCCAGCATACGAAACTGGTAAAAATTGACTGGACGTTTTCCACCGTACACTCTAAACACAAATACACCTATTTGGGAGCAAAAGGGAGTAATTTGCCCCATAGTGCACACCCTTTATAAATAAACGGTACACACTAGAGGACATCTTACTTCCTTTTTACTCCTTCTGTTTAGAGTGTGTAATGCAAAATTGAGCGAATGCGGAGGTGGTGTGAAATTCCTTAAGCGTTTAGTTATGGGTGTAGGATATCTGCTGCGTTTATGCCGCTCCACTCGCATAGCGCCACGGTAAGGCGTAGTAAATCATGGCATTTGCTAGACCTTAGTGATTGGTGCTCAATGTGTAAACACCAGTCAGTGGTTAGCATTCTGGCTAATAGCATGACATGCTGTCATGGTGTAATGAGTGATGTAACTTCATTCTGAATTATGAGCGTGGCACATTATCATGACGACGTGCGTGACGTCGTTCCATTCTTTCCAGTCAGCGTTACATGTTATACCAATGACGCTGAAATGAGAAAAGCGACATTAACAGCTGTTGCTGTAAAAAAAACAGCCCGATTTGCAGCATCATATTGGTCACCAGTGCTTAGACACACAGACGAACACAAACCACGACGACATAAGCACTTAACTTCGACTTTATTCTAGAACCCCTAATCACTGCATATATACCCTAAAGACAAATGACCACCTCAGTGTATACATATGCAGCGGTTCGGCGGCCTTCTGGAATAAAGATGAAGTTAAGCGCCTAGGCCGCCTATGTTAAGCGCCTAAGCACTGTTGACCAATATGATGCAACACCAACTAGCCAGACAGCTTGTCTTATTCAATTTGCAGCAGTAGTTTAACAGCAGGACTATGCATGTAATGCTTCAGTTGGCACAACGAAGGTCATGTACTGACCCAATCTTCCTGAACATGTTCACAGGACGTTCATCTACTGCGACCATGAATGCTTCTTCTCACCAAGCAACAAACCCAAAGATTGGGGAAGACCTCTGACCAAGCGCAGTTGCCAGCGGTACAGCAGTAAGTGAATTCCCTCGTGATTCGACAGGAGACAGTGCTTACAAGTGTGCTTTAGAGACCATCAACACTCCTCTTATTTCAGTCATGTTGCTCGCTTTGTAATGCGATTCCTTCGTACACTTCTGTTCAGTCTCAATAAGGTCGCGATAAGGTGGCACTCATTAGGAGCGAGGGCGCGAACGCTCATGGCATAGCGCGAGCTTTTCTGGCGCAGCTGGTGAATGCTCCTTCCTAAAGTGCCACCTCGCCAAGAAAAAGCACAAGCACAAAGGCTAGGGAATGGGTAAACGTAATAAACGTAATAAATGGCAGTAGGAGAGAGCTTAATTAGCCAAAGCTGGTTGATCTGGATGGCATTGGAATCAAAAACGAGTTGGCTTCCCCGACATGAACCTTAAACAAAGCACTCATTCACATCACGAGAATAAGCTCAAATATTTGTATCTTGCCCATAATGAGTCCTGAAGCACTGAAAATATTTTAGCAGACTGCATTATGTTAAGCTGCAATTATTAGTGATGTTGGCACCTCTCTTTAATAACTAAGGTTGCATTGGGAGTGACTCAACTCACTTCAATTTAACGCATCAATTTATTATGTATTCATGTGCGTTGTTAGGAAAAACAGTGCTGAAATAACAACAAAAGGCGAGCGTTCGTGTTGTGGCCTTATCATCCCATCCCTGCACAGCTGTTATCCTCAGCGTGATGTAGCAACTATACAACTAGCCTGAATTTGTTGGGCTCACTACATTGCACACAGGCTTGCTATACAAAGAAGTGCAAGATCAAAAAGCGTTCAGGTTCAGGATTAAAATCTAGGATATGCTTTGTACTTGTAGTGTTCGTTACCACCACGTCGCATAATGCCATACTGATAGTTCTTTCTGTCAACTGTTTTTGCTAAAAGCTCATTACCGTTGCACCTCCTCTTGCAGAGGCTGACGATAACATCTCCGAGACGTTCGTGAACAACTCAGAGGTTGTGCGGGTGCTCCAAAATGAGGTCCAAAATGGAGCACTCGTGCTGAAGGTCGCTGACAAGCAGCAGGTGAGGTGCCACTAATATGGCTGCCAAACATAGAAAATTGTTAATTTCTAGAGAAAGCAGCACAAGAAAGACAAGATCAGAACGAAATAATAAAGAGTGCATCCTTAGCAGACTTGACATTTTTCTACCTGCCACATATCTTCTGCGTAACGCTATGGATAGCTTTGCATGCCACTGCAGTGCAGCGCTGCTGTGCCTATTATGGGGGTAGAGTTACTGTATTGTACTTATAGTTGCGCATAGGTCCACCATATTGCTCTCCCAAGCATCCAAATTATGAGAGAAAGCCACCATTCACGAATGCAGGAGGAGGATTAGTGCAGTGGTCAGAACGAGTGCAGGCTCAATCCGCTTGATTCTAACTGCCTAACTTACTTTATTCTAGGAAGATGTTGCATCGAAAGGCACAGCTTGCTAACAATGCATCAGCTACACCAAGGCCTATCTCAATCAGTTACGAACAAAGCACTCACCATGTGGCAGATGGGTGGCGCCATATGTTGTTTTAAATGCCACAAATCACAAATGTTTTCTTTTTAACAATCGGCAAACAGTTGTGATAAAATTGTGTTACTGATATGAAAACATCGTTTTCAGTGAACATGTGCACTCGTAAATAAAATGCCGCAAAGCACGAGAACAGTAGGAGTACAAATGGACATGCGGAACTTTTACGTTACAGCCTTGTTCTGCATTGCTAGAAATTACGGTAGTGTATTCTTTACTGCTCGTGCGCATGTCATGAGCATGTACCAGCAATATGCAAATGTACCACAGTGCATCAGTGTTATGTGCTAATTTCATTTTCACGCTCTCCTGTGACTTTTACAGAGCCCAGCAACGTTCAAAGCTGTGCGGATCAACACGGATGCCAGCCCATTCAACGGTAATGCACTATGAGCACTATGGAAACGTTTATGGGCTAACTATGCTTCACTTCTGTAGGAATAAGAGGGAGGTCATGAAGAACGGAAAGGCGCGACGATGCTTATACATTACAGAGTTGTAGCATAGCACGATCCATGATCCGCTACCTGACCCACTTCCGTGGGGCACCACTACACACATGCTGATTGGTCCTGGCGCGGCAGGTACGCACGCAGCTGATGAAAACGTGGCACCATCTGGCGCCCCCATGGCATACTATGCACATGCAGCGGTGCCCCGTGGAAGCGGATCATGGTAGTGGATATTTCTGATTTGGTCCAGCGTTAGTCCGACTCACCAGCGCGCCACTATGGCATTTGTGCCCAGGCAGGTCATGTACGAGACGTCTGAGGCCAAGCGCCTTGTTTGGCAACAGTTGCGACTACATAAAAAAAAAACATAGCTCTCAGACAAAAGAAAAGATTGGACACTACTGCATATCTGTTCACACTTCTGTTAAGCCACTTCGCAGAAGCCGGACAATTGAGCGGTTCACTACAGGCGTGATTCATTCGTGTACGCTTTGAAACCCATACTTCTGTGGCAACGTGTGCAGCTAAAGTTTTTCAGGCCCTCAACCAAGCTTATCTGCTGTCAGAATTTTTGTGCCCAATTACGTTAACTGCATATAAAATACGTGGATAGGAATCCCCTTATCTGAAATACAATACCGGACTGTAAATCTACAGCTTTAGCATTCGAACTGCACAGTTTATAAAGATGTTTAACAGTTGTTTCCAGTATATCAACAATAGACTGTTCGAAGCTTAAATGTATAAACTACACAGTGCATGACCATCTGCTGTCGGATTAAGCGGCTTCAAGCAACAGGAAAGGTGCGTGACACCGGTCGACGCCTATTTGAGGAATCGAAAAACTTGGTGGGCATTGGCTACTGATCGTTAGAAGGAATCAATAGTTTTCATTTTAACGCCGCTGTACCATTGCTTGCAATTATATAGAAGCAGTCACTTTATTACAGGCAGCATTCAGTAAAAGGACTGTGGTGAAAAGTTCAAGGAATTGAACCCTGGCTTGTGGGTCCAACTGAAGCCCACCACGCTTGCGGTTAGGTAGCGTATCATAGCAGTTTGAGCTAATTGCAAGCAAGCCGCAAGTAGCCTGAGAGACCATGAGGCAACATCGTGTTTAGTAAGACACCAAAGCAGCTGCACTAGAAAAGGAGAAAGGGGCGCCTCTCAAGCTGTGTGCTGAAAAAGGAAATAACCGTCCGCTGACATAAAGTGCTGGAAAGCGCGATGGAAGAAACGGGAAATAAGTAGCATGGAACAGGGACAGGGGAAAGGACAGGATGTGCAGAGGCAGATTTTCCACCGACTGTTCAATCAAGTGGAAGCTGTTTACGCTGAAAGGTATAGTATGGGTCCTACCCACATATACTAGTGTCCGTGGTTTAACAAGTCACCAAACACATGCACACACAGTATTTCTGGCAGGCATGTGTAGGACTGTTATGCAATTTGCATGTGAAGTGGAAGAGATACTTTCTTAAAACCCGAAGCAATTCAATGAGCAGTTACCATGAGAACCGGTTTAAAAGAAACTATTCAGAGCAGGAGCTTCTCTGGTCGCGACCGCCTTTACTGGAACACTCTAACTTGAAACAGTGCAATAAACAACTGGGATCATCTCAAGTTTGAAGATCGCACGGTACCGTGAAAACAGAAGATGTGGACACGCGAACAACCACAGGACACTTAGACAACTGAGCGCAGCTTCTGCAAGGTGGATAAATGGGCTTGTTGGTAGTTGTTGGTGGCGCTTGCTGCTGGCTTGTGGCTACAGCAAGAAAGAAGTGAAAGGGCTACAGTGATGTGGTATACGGGCTTTGACATCCTGAAGTTGCAGGTGGGCTATGAGGGATACAATATTTGATAAAATGTTTGAAAGTAAATACCTGTCTTTACAGTGACTGAGAACAACATTTTACCAAATGTTTCACCAAATGTTTCGTGATTATAGTGGTTAGTTGTGCTCAGATTTTATGTCTTGTGGTAAATCTTTTGTTGAGGTAAGGTCACGAAGCGTCAACGCCACTCCAACTAGCTACACCTAACCATTATAGGGAGTGACACCATCCAATTCCCACCTGAATTTTTTTACTTGTTGTCTCTCGCACGTAGCCCAGCACTCGAGCGGCCTGTACCAAGTGGCGTTCCCCGAGAAGGTGCTTTCCCTCGAGCAGGACACGACAATGAGCGCAGTGATGCTGGACGGCAAGAACGAGATCACCTCGGTGCAGCAGTGCTACCGCAACTGCATCACAGAGAGTGGCACCGAGTGCGCCTCCTTCTCATACTGTCCCGCTTCCAAGGAGTGCCGCCTATCTTCCATCAACGTCCTGGACGACGAGCAGGCCACCAAGAGCCTCCAGACAGACACTCGCTGCACCGTCTATGCCCGTAAGTATTGAGTGCAGTGAATACAGAACTTGAAGAGGTATTCATGCAATGTGACATTTAGGAATGTGGAAAACCAGCGAAAAGGACGCATTCACAAGGAGGAGAAGTACACAGGACAACGCTGGAACACAACGTTGTGTTCCAGTGTTGTCCTGTGTACTTCTCCTCCTTGTGAATGCATCCTTTTCGCTGGTTTTCCACATACCATGCACCAACTGGCCCAACAAGCTACGCTTCTTCAATACGACATTTAGGAGTTTCAGCGTCAGTGTTGTACGTGAGGGTGCTGCAGTCATGTGTAATGGGCGAAATGACCCATTCGGTCAAATGGCCTGTCATATGTGACCTATTCGAATATGCATAGAGGCCATCGCGTAACATGGCACATGTTTAACTACATGGACAAGGCACTTGATAGTCAGGTGATTGCGACGCCAGTTCGTGCGACCGATGCAATCTCTGCACAACGCGCTTTTAACAGCTGCCACTGTGAGTAGTAGTCTCAGATGTTTGCGCCCTACAGATCTCCCCAGGGTAAAAAAAAAAGGAAATAATTGTGCCGCAACCTTCCCCCACCATCACGAGTGCACCATCTCCTCTACGCCGACCTGAACCACATGGGCACAGATGATACAAGGTGTATCAAAGTTCCCAGGTCACAGGGCCTGTATTTGAGCCTTCTCGCAGGGAATTTATGATGCCCCTGAAGCTCAAAATCTCTGGCACTAATAAAGTTTACAAGTTTCTCAGAGGTCAGGATGAGGCTCCTCGTATCAAGAAAGAGCCTCACCCTCACACCTGAGGGCCTTGATAAGTTTATTAGTTCCGTAAGTGCCGACCAGTACTGCTCAGAAAGCACACACTGTGACCTGAGGACTTTTGACCGCATTTCTACTCTTGAGAGCACCAACCTTAAGTAATCACTCCCTTAATACATAGAGGTATATACTCCACCTTGAGGGATTCCTTTTAACTTAGACCAAAAACTGACGTTTATGCTAGCTCTAGCTAAAATTTGCGATTTACTCAACAGGCGTAAACGTAATTTTTGTCTTTTATTTTAGTAAGAAAAATGTTTAAAAATGCCTTTCAAGACTTTTTCGACGCATATCCTTGTTTCCTTCAATCACATGCCATCCTTCTTGACTCCTGTTGCATAAGCGAAAAAAAAGGAGATTCATTCCTCACACTGCTAGTTAATCAACGAACGCTCATGAGGTACCTTCGAAAGGAAAGTAAAGGAAGCGCAGCTGATATACACAGAATAGTCTAACGATTTAAAACATTTTTAGCCCGTACTGCCCTTGCCCAGTGCCATTGCCTATGTTAGCAGCGGATACGGTCACTGTGGAGCTCTCTCATCTTGCTCATAGTCCCTCCACTATAGTGGGAAACTACACCCACAGCTCCGCCACAAACTATCGCATTTGAACGCAGGCTCCTACATCAACATGTACGAGAAGTTCCCGGGCAGCGTGAGTCGCGTGGGCGGCGACATCTCCAAGGACAACGTCCCTAACGAGAACCAGTGTGCACAGCTGTGCAAGCATGACAAGCTGGTGCGCTGCCGCGGCTTCGAGTACTGCCCGGGCACCAAGCACTGCGTGCTGCACGAGAAGCACTTCCTTGACATCCGGCCTGAAGACATCATCAACGGCACTGAGGCCTGCTCACACTACGCCCGTAAGAAATCATTGCATGCTTCTATTGGCTAATTGCATAGTACAGCCCACAGGTAGCGCCAATATGAAACGGAACACATTCTGAACGTTTGATCAACGTTTACTCTACATGCATCAAAGACAAGGGAACGCATTTTAATGTGTTAGCATTACTACATGCCATCTTTGCAAAATACGTCCGGTAGCGTCAGTTTGAGGTGGTGGAATAGAATGTGGAGAGAAGGGTGGGGCAGAATGGAGAGTGGCCAATCAGAATCAGTGGGAGGGGTTACGTGGAGAGGCGGCACGGCGGCCAATCAGAGATGCGGAAAGGATGGAAGGACATACACTCCGTACTACATCAGTGGCGGTGCCAGTTCTTGCAGTTCTCCTTCCCAGTTTGAAGCGGTCGGACCTACACTGAGAGTTCTCCGGTCGCTGAAGTCGTTGGACTTGTGTCCAGTGAAGGCCAGTTTAAAGCGACACAGACAGCCAGGGAACCAGCGATGTATTCTGCCCCTTTGGACAGCGATGCAGAAGCTTGCCGGGCTCGGCGGGCTGAGCGCAAGTGGCTAGGTAGGTCTTGCTCGGGATCATACCATTCAGCGCAGCAGGGATGTCACTGCGGAAGCAAAGCATCAGAAATGATGCGTACAGAGCGAAAAAAATCACAAGCGATCAATGTGTTTCATGCTGTGGTGATTGCATTAGCATTAGAGTCCGCCTGGCATTTGTGCCTCCTGTACTCGGTTTCAGCTGCTAGGTGGTGCTGCCTGTCTTCACTCTGTGCATGTCACTGTGGAGGGGCAAAGTTTCGGAAGTGACATGCGTGGAGTAAAGACAGGCAGTGTCATCTAGCAGCTGAAGCTGAGTACAGAAGGTACAAATGCCAGGCAGACTCTAATGCTAATGCATACACCACATGTATCACATTGATCACCTGCGATTATTTTCTTGTTTCTAAATAATTTCTCTGCACAAATAGTATGAGACATTTCAGCCTAATTATAATATAAATTGTTTCTGTATGCAAACTGCTCCCTTTCACAGCTACCCGGTACTCTCATTACGAGGTTATGTGCATCGCTGTAGCACGATAGGTGTCGGAAGGTCGAGGTTGTTTTTACTAGCCGCTACCAACTCTTGTGTGGCAGGCAACAACGCTATAGTCCTTGGCGCACAGAAATGGCCCCGGCAAAGCACAGGTGACGCTCATCTGTTTAATGGAAGCACAGACACCTACATACACCTGTGCACTCCTACAAGGCAGTGAGGTGTGTGTTCACAGTGCTTATAGAAGAAGCGTGAAAAAAAGTTTAGTTTGGCTCTAAGACGATAACAGTGTCATTTATGGAGTCAACACCAGCCTTCTATAAATGTTTTGCAAGTGACGTCAAGGGTGCCATCTCTCGGTACTGGTGCTAGCTTCCACAGTGTATGCGGGAACCAACTGGCGATAAGCGAATTAGCGAAACGTTCAAACTTTCGCTGCGGTCCCAGAGATGGTGGCCCTAGGACTCTGGTGCAAGCTATGTATAAGTTAAAGGGCTCCATAAGTTCTTTGCTCCAGTCCATAATCCTCAAGTCACGGAATCATGGTTCATAAGCCCAAGCTCTGCTGGGCTTATGGTAATGGGCTTATGGGTAATGAGAAAGCAGATGGATGCTCTGCACAAGCACGAATCGGTCAAACAAAAGTGAACATACCACACATTGATTGTTTGAAATTACTGCACACTAAACTCAGAAATAAGTGGCACGTTGCATCGAAAAAACAGGTAAACAACAAACTGCATTCTATAAAGCCCATATTAGAAGAATGGAAATCATGTAGACATCAGGAACGTTTTACAGAAGTTATTCTATGTTGACTACGCATCGGACACAGACATCTTACACACAACTTCTTACTGACAAAACAAGACTCTGCGAATTGTGGGGGGATGAACTCACATTAAACCACATTTTAATTTCATGTACAAAACTTGAACATCTAAGAAAAAATATTTTAGAACACTCTACAATGAATACATCCCATCACACCCCACGCTGCTCTTAGGTGATCAAGCACTCGTTAATTTTTCAAGTATTTTCAAGTTTATTAAAGGAGCTGGCATTTTAGGCAAACTATAGGTATCTCCTTTAACACAAGACATTCTAACCCTGTGTTGGGCTCACCATAGCCTTTGCTGATTTTGCGCCGTAAAACCCAATATAACTAACTTTCTGTGTTATGCTGTGCAGAGAAGTTCTCCGCCGACTACTGGGAAGGTGCCAAGGGTGAGCTGGACGATCCCAACTCGATCACCATCTCGCTCATCAGCTTCGAAGACTGTGCTAAGCAGTGCTCCCTCGACCCTGCTGGCCGTTGCAAGTCCTTCAACTTCTGCCCCGGTGATGATGGACCCGATCGCAAGTGTGTGCTTAACTCGCGTTCTGTCTATGACCTGGGCAAGGATATGAAGCTCAAGGACAGCAAGAATTGCTACTTCTACTTCCGTAAGTACCTCACTCGAAAACGGCAAGCTAATACCGCTGACGCATGGGCAACACCGCTACACATTCTCACTCGATCGCAGTGGCAAACAACCCTCTGAGGAGGACCTCCAACCAATGGCATCGGCCTGCTGTCATTGCAACACAGTAAATCGCCTTGCACTTGCCATGTCCGCTATGAGTTGCAACAGGAGGTCATGACAAAACTCCTTGATGAGCGGGTGAATGCGACGCCATGAAAAGAGGTGCACACCATTGCTTGGAAACAGTTGGGGGACTTCCTTCGACAGGCATTTGCTGCTTCGTATATGAGTTGTATCTGACTAAAGTTTGCCTGCTGCATGTCAGGTGACTATGCGTGCACCTTAGTTACATAATTAGTTGCAAGAAACAAATGAGTTGTAATGAAAATACATTCGCTCCAATGACATTGCAATCACTGGACATGTCTGTGCTCAAACTGGCTAAACTCAGACTGCTGTTTCCGATTGGCGAATAGAGCCGGCGCAGACGACAGCCGGGCCCACTGGCATGGCTTAGTGGCAGGCTTGCTCAGGCCTCGCAGTTGTCGGTACATAGAATGCGCGGCTGCGGAGTTTCACAGCTGGGTGAGTTTAGCCAGAAGCTGTGGAAACGGGACGCCAGTGAGGAAGCAAGTCTGATGTCAGCCAAATCAAGCACAAACAGGCAGCAACGGCAGTGCTGCTGGAATATATGTCCACCTTCTTCTTTGCAGTCTGTAATCTAGTAAGCTAAAAATAAACATTTATGATGTGGTTTTCAACTGATGCGCGTGAAGCAAATTAGCTTACATTTTAATGTTTCCGGAGCACGAGGGCATAGCAGCAGCAGCAGCAGCAGTAGCTCCTTGGTCCAAATCATAAATTTCAACTGCACTTCAGGAACTGACGATGTAGAGCAGGATATCCAGCTTACTCAAAAATGAAATTGGCCGCGTGGCTACATCGACTGGTCATGATCGAAAAAGCCCGCATGAAAGCGGATAAAGTTTTAGATTAAATTAGATTTCCTGAAGTCTATAAGCAACAGGAACATGGTTTCTCGATAATATTGCACTGGCGTCTGTGGTAATGAAAGCTCACGGGCATCGTATGTTGACGCAAAGATTTTATGCCATTGCAAATTCCAGACAGGAAGAATACTCCTAAACTTCAGGCAGTGTGTTATTGCAATCTGATCAGGGAACCATACTGTACCATTTACTTCCGACGCCACTAATATGCTGCTGAAGGAAGTGCTAACAGAGTTTTAGCATATAGCGAACCTTATTGTGCACCGATACTGCCAGACGTCAACAGAATTGGTAGACAATGGTGGTAAGCGGTAACGCTATCCCAAAACTCTAAAACATTCTTCAGGTATCAGCACAATCATGCCATGCCACCATCACCCTAACAGTTGCAATGGTAGTTTGAAAGATGTCGAGCTCCGGCCTCAGGTTCGTAAAAAGTCGCACCTAGCATTAAGCGTCAGTTTCCTTAGCATAACACATAGCAAGATGGCAAACTGGCCATGGCGCGGTGCTGCATAAAGGAATGCAGTGAGGACTGCGGATCTTGATACTTCAACTGCTATAAACGGAGCTCAAGGACCACTCTGCCGTCTTAGTACAGCCTTGAAGCTAAAGCGGTGTCCTAAAAAGTATATCGGCCCCTAAGCACTTTATCAGCACAAGTGTTTTGGCTCCAAAGCCATACCAGGGCAGCGAATTCCCAGTCTTTATAGTCGCAAAGAAGTTATATCATCAACTAGCACCCAATGTTTTACTTTTAAAAAGGTCGAAGAGGCTGAAGAGAGGCTCCTGCAATTTCTGAAGCTATATGCTTTGTAATATGGACCCACTTTTCCACATAAACGTGGGCATGAATGGAGTACATTTCTAACATCTACGTACACTGCAGAGCAAGACCACGTCAACGACTTCATCCACTACAACCAGAAGCAGGCCCTTGCAGCACCAGCCAAAGGGTACACGTCAGGTGAGTTTTTGCTACGACTTTCAGCTAAACCACTGTGCCACATATGTGAGGCGCAGCATAGCAGAATTTAAATCCACAACATATATCTCAGTCAACACCATGTATGCAGAGGATTCAAAATGAAACATGCTACAATGTGGCTGCTTCACATAAGCTGCATTCAGACAAGAATGCGAAACGATGCAGAATAGTTTGTTTAGGGGGCTGTCAACGGCTGTTTTTTTACAAGTTAATCGAAGAGCTGGCGAAATTCGTTATAGGGCTTGTTCACTTCAGTTAGTCATTTTGACTGAGATGTTATGCTAATCCCATCTAAATTCTCGGTTAAAGTGCAGAGCTGAAAAATCATTGGCATTGTATGGTACAGCGATGTGCACTCATTAAAGCACAACGCAATTAAAAGAAGCATGTTGAGGAAGTTGTTCTCTCTGTCAGGTTCACATACTTGCCAAGACAATAGTTTCTGGTTTGGTGAGACACTTCTGCAATCACATTGCTATTTATTGCTTCTGAGCTTAACATACTTGTGCAAAAGTAAGGGCTTATGGATGAAACTCTTGATATCGAATGTATTTTAGTTTTAAGACAACCTCAAATATATACTCTGCAAAGGATAAGCAACATGTGCAGCTTCTGTTCACCCCAGTTTTGATCGTGCATTTGTATGAGTAGAGAGTTTTAACTTTCACACTGCATGATCTGCTTCCGCGAGAAGCCAACGAACTGTACCGGTGAAATGGCAGCTGGCGTGCATTTGCACCTATCACCATTACCAGCTGCGCATGTGCAGTCTTCGCGTCTACTTTATGCGCCTGAGTAGTACACACAATTGGTCAGCGAAACAGCCAACAAGGAAATGGGCCCTTGTACATGATTCACGCCGCCACTAAGCCATAAATCGTATTTTTAAAAGTGGACTATTTTGGAAAGATCAAGCTCAAACAGTATTGTATGTGCAACCAGTACTTCACTATGACAACTGTTCTATGATGGTTTCCATAATTTGCATCACTGTCGTTGATGTCAGTAACCCAAAGCTTACCTAACAGTCTTGTGAGCATTTTGGGGTCACGTGTAAGCAGTGCATGCGAGGCGCTGTCACGACACCATGCAACCATATGCTGACTAAAGACAAGGAGCGCCCTCTTTAGAGCTAATCAGTGTGAGTGCAGTGATTGGCACAGCAGGCCTAAAAGACACTGCGTTCTTTCTTTAACTAATTAGTGCTCATTGCCTTTGAGCCATTGACAAAATGTCAGAAGTTTTGATTAAAAAGTTTCAAGGCACGAAAAGAAGCTATGCCGCCCAAGCATACGAAAGGAATGCAGCTTTATATGTTGAACATTTCTTTCACATTCAGAACAAGGTGTACGAAACGCCGGCAGCATATAGGTAACAAGATCGCAGCTGCTTGCACGCTTTTACGTCATTTGCGGCAGCCTCAATGCGAGAGCTGTTAAGCTCACAATTTTCAGAGCAGGCACTCATGCTACAAGCATTTTGATTTCCCATGCCTTCTTTACAGCGTCAATGAGATGCTCGGAATACCACTAAGGATTCCTCGCAATACTCTACAACCATCTAATTGAAAGTTTTGAACTGTAGAGGCATGCATACTATTAAAGTAAACAAATACTGGACTAGGCAGGTGCTTGCCCCAATCTGGCTCGTCCGACTGTGCTAAAGCTAACATAACATCAATAAATAGCAGAAAGAAGAATGCTTCCCAGCAAACTACACTAGTGTTAGGGCAAAAGTGGCCAAGTGAGCGGCCAGGATATTGTTATATTGCAGTTTTATACCTTTTTTGGACCTTTTACCCTCCATTATTGGCTAGGGTACCATCACGCACCTGTTAAAGCTGGGATCAGACAGTTAAAGGGGCTGTGAAAGGGGGCCTCAACAAGGATGCGATGTGCCTAGGATGCTAAAGGACACCGTTTCACAAATATCCTCCAGCAAGAATTTTTTATATGCGTTTTGTGGAAGCCGAGTTACACGTAGTCAAAATTTGAATTTCCGTGTCTTTGCGCCTTTCCCCCTCCTCTCATCACTTTTTGCAAGCTGAAATGTCGGCACTCCTCCGCCGGCCCCTTACACTCGCCCCTGCCGCTGGCTGCTGACGCACGCAAACCAATGCTAGCAGTCTGCTGCTGACATAACGAGCGCTACATAACGTAACGAGCGCGTATGCTGACGTAATGAGCTCGGATTCGGGCGACAGCCCAGCACTGCAGGTCGCCGCTAGGTGCGGAAGCGCGGAGTTTTGAAAATTGTATTGTAAAGTATCGGCTCGCTTTTGAGGTCTTGTACCCGGCTTGAACGCTCGTTGCCCTGTACTCTACATAATGCGAGCATTTTATAGCCAACCTCAAACACCCTTTTCAGGGACCCTTTAAGAACGCCAGATGATGACATTGGAATAAAACTGAATGAAAAGAATTGTCCTCACCTTGCAACTGTGGAGCCAAACTGATGCGCTGCGTTCCCGTCTTTCAGGAGGCCTCGGAGGCTTGCTCTTCGGCATGCTCATCCTCGGTCTCGTGTTTGGTGTTGCGGGTTTCACTGCATTCAACTACTTCCGGTCACGCCGTGGAGGCGCGGACAACACCACCGTGCGCTTCATGCGCCACGAAGACAACAGCTAAGATGCGTCCCTCTATTAAATTTTCATCACGTGCTAGATATAAGTGACACTGAGTGAGCAAACTGAGTTTTTCTTCGAACTAAGTAACTTTCAACAAAAACAGGCAAATATCAACTTTGAACATGAGTTCCTGAGAACTGACCAGGAAAGAATTGGCTTTCCTTAGCCATATAAGATCCTTTCTTCTAAGTTCCCCAAGATCAGAACAGCAGGAAATGCCTTTGCATGGTGATTTCTGTACTTTCACAGCATTTTAATCAAACATTCATAAATGAATGCTGTAACGAGAACTGTATTACATTCATTAGAATGAACCAGTAAACAGCAAATTTTCGTGTACAGTGAACCATACTTCTCATTGTTTGGCTAACATTTATTTCTAAGGCAAACAACTTCACCTCAAACCTGGCTCAAACAGAAAATAATTGGTACGAACTCTGTTCAAAAGGGTACTACTGAACAAGAGACCTGTGAGAACACAACAAAATGTGATGGCAGCTTTGCTTAAAGAAGTACAAAAATTTGTCACACAATATTATTCCAGGTTAAGGCAAATAGTTTCAAAATGCTGAATGTAAAGACGCGCAACTTGCAACACTCCCTAACTCTTTGTTCTGCATACTGCACAGCCCAAATTCACTGGACCATTTTTACAGGCATGAAAAATTTCTGCCGTGACCTTTGACTGTATATTCATCAGGATAAAGAAGAGAATGGCAAGGTTTCCACAAACTTTCAGAATGGTGCTCTTCAAAAGAAAAGCGCAATAGTCGCAAAGCTGCCATTACAAGTGTATTCACTGCATAAGGATCCCAACAAGCTGGTCGGTGCTGTGGAGGCAGTCGGCAGTGAACCACATGAAATATCACAGAATATAGTGGAGACACACAACGATGCTTAGTAGACAAGAAAAACTCATTTACCGAAATCATGCACTGTTTTCTTCATGTGATGAATGCGATGCACTTTCCTTCAATTCCAAATCCTACAACTATTTATTGCAAAGTCATGCCGAAGGAGAGATGTCTGTTTCTTACACATCTGAGAAATAAAAGCCATATGTCATAGCAATGCAAGTTGTTTCTCATTCATGCTAAAACACGCTGAATTGCAAAGTTTGTGACCTTCTCCTAACAGTGCTCTGGCCTGTGACTTCTGCATGAAGTCACATAAAAGAAAAATCTTTCAAACACCTCTAGCATTGGTGAACCATCTCCACTAACATTGCACTCCAAATAGGCACACCTGCCTAACTCAACACACAATGACATGAACAAAACTTAATACTCCATCTGCTGCTGCTAGTGAGCTTTTAACAATTTCCTTGATATGAGTTTAAAACTTTCAAACCTGTACCTACCATCTGTGGAACAAGAGTTCTGAAACTGGCAAAGTTGTAACCAAAGTAGCACTAAATGTGTCTCCCAGCAAAATGGCTGCATTGATTCGATCATGCTAGCTCGAGTATTATAATTCTCAGTCTCCCCTCCACTTCCAAAATCGGCAAGTGACACTGATCACTGTGTGCCCAGTACTGTCTACTCCTGTTCTTTGTACCAGCACTTGGGGGAAAGTCAGCAAACTAAACAATGTATTAAAAGCCCTTCTTTTTGACTTGAATAGTAAGGTGCACAAAAACTATTACAAAAAAGAGCAAAGGCCAGAAATTTCTCCCCCATAACTGGTGGTCACCACAAGCAAGCAGAGCACTGATACATCATTTAAATCTGCACTTGAGTAAAGCTTGGTACTGATATTGTTAAACACTTAATATTATTATAACAAAATAAGAACTGCATAAATTTACAGCAAAGCATGGTCACCGACAAAAATATTTGACCTAATTTTTGCTCCAGAGTTAATTAAAAGGAGCACTTCATACTGAGCCAGCACTCTCACACCTATGACAGTGCCCAGGAGGAGACTGAGCCAAACCTTACGGCACACAAAGTTAAAATCATGGTAATAATGCCCACAGCCAGAACAAGCAGCAGGTAGTGGTAAAACAGGACCAGAACATCTTTCAATGAAAGACACGTCCAGCACAAAGGTAATTACATCAGCCTAAATTTGTGTCAGGCACATCACCTCCGTGGAGCACTCGGAACTAAGAAACGCACAGCACCATAGAATTGTGTGCTGCTGCTCTTTTTGCATTAAAGGGCCCGCTACTTGCCTTTGTAAAATATTTAAACACTTCTGGAAACAAATACTGGTCTGGTGCGCCATAGACAGTATAGAAATAATACAATAAGAGGACAGAAGATGTGGTTGAGTCAGTACATGTGACTGAGATGGAGAACACCATCATAGATGGGGACTAAGATGGTTAATGGTTAATGGGGGTTTAGCGTTCCAAAGCGACTCAGACTACGAGAGATGGCGTAGTGGAGGGCGCCGGAATAATTTTGACCACCTGGGGTTCTTTAACGTGCACTGACATCGCACAGTACACGGGCCTCTAGAATTTTGCCTCCATCGAAATTCGACCACCGCGGCCGGGATCGAACCCGCGTCTTTCGTGCAGCAGCCGAGCGCCGTAACCACTCAGCCACCGCGGCAGCTGGGACTAAGATGATAAAGCACCACAGAGTGCTGACTACCCTGTTCATCTACACACACTTATACAACACATACTGAATGTATCCAAACCCTCAATAGTGCAGTAAAAGCTTTCTCCTCCTCTTATTCCAACTTGCACACAACCTAAGAAAACCCAGTAACATAATTTCCAGTGTATAGGTTGCACCTGTGTACAAGTCGCACACCCCTAAAAATGGCAGTTTTTTTTTTAAAAATCACATAACTCGCACCAAGATGCACCTGAAGCGTGCCGAGGGTGCCTTTGTTTGAGAGTAAGACAAAAATAAACACTTCCGACAGCTTCCATGCACAGACGCCCCTCGAGCTCTGGCTGGCATGCCTTCTTGCAGTCTGCCTTTTTCGTTACCTCCAACGACTGGAGCGCTGCAGCGGCTTTGTGCCAGTCCCAGATCATTTTCTCTCGCTCAAGTCGAATTGTCTCCCTGTTGCACAGTTCCCATCATCCAGCGTATATTCAATGGCGCACAACTAAAATTTTGCATACTGTAGGTCTTGCAACTCAGGGGCGGCATCATATTCAGCAAGAACAAACTGCGACGCACTTGAAGCCAAACGTAAGTGAAAATGATGGAATTGACATTGAAATCAAGACCCTCAACAGCATGACTGACTGGATGCAGTGGCTGCCGCATTCAGTCTGGCCATGGCGAGATTATATGGTTCTACCCAATTTACTCTTATAGACATCAATTTTGATTTCAAACATAGTTACTGGGCATGGTAAAAGATGACGCATGGTGGCGCATCATTTTCATATAAGCCACACCGTTGTATAAGACACGACAAAAATTTCAGAAAAAAATGGCAGACGATTTAGCATGCTCAGGCCAAATGCAAATTAGGTGCGCTAGCACTTCCGTTTTGATTTTAGTTCGAGGCTCGGTTTTCATGGTCAAGCGGGCTTCTGACAAAGATCAGCGAAATCGGTGAGTGGGAGGCCTTCATGCTAACGCACTAACCCTTACGGGTATGACACGCTAGCATCAATGGGCTCATGCTTGTATATGTGGATAATCATTCTATACTTTACATTCATAAATCGCTGGGAGCCGTCATACCACTTCTGGCGCAGTGGTGCAGCGGTTAAGCGATGCGCCCCTGCCGGTGCGACCCAGGTTCCTCTTCCTGAGCAACTTCTCTCAACCAATCATTAACTGAACTGCCACATGCTATGGTGGGCAGTTTGCTCACAATCCGGTGGGCAGGTTGTGATAACGTCACAAGGTCACCTAACCTAGGGAGCCCACCTGCCACTTAGCGGGGCCACTTAGGTTGCTTCAAGGTCAGGCAGACTTCAGACAAAGTTCAGCAAAATTGCTGAGTGCGGGCTTAAGTGCTAGCACACTAAAAAATCGAGACTAATACACCGGAAAATATGGTAGTCACTTGATAATTGCGAAGAAATACTTGGTTTTATTCTTTACCTTCCTTCGGAGGTTAGCACAGAAAATAAAGAGGACAATAAAGTTTTTGCTACACCAATGATAGGCTAAAACAAATCATGCATTTTTTATGTATGTGTGAATAGATAATTAAAAGTCAGCAATATGCAGTGGTTTACTGCATCACTGGTCCTCATTTATTTTCCTGTTCTGCATCTCAGTCAAAGAAAAATGCATTTTCATGTGCACCATAAACATGTTCTGAAAACGATGCAGCATGACTGACCTCGCATTGAACATGTTACACACATGCCCCACGGGTGGCAAGGTGTAAGTTGCACTGGGTGCACTCCAGTAGCCTCCAACATGATAGTAACACTGAGAGGAAAGAGAATGGCTCAAAAACAAAGAAACTGCAGGGCAAATCATGGGCCATTTAAATCACTATGCACTGCTCAGCAGTGCGTCAGGAAAGCAACCCAGGCTTCTAATTGAGTCAGTCGTCCAGATCAAAATATGGCATTCCAAAGCAACACTCAATCGACACATCACACAAGCCAATGTTCAGTCGCTGCTGCTCATCAGTGTCGAAATTGTACACAACACCTGTCGTCAAATCCTCCACAAAAAAGCCAATTCCGTCACCAAGGGCACAGCCACACAGCAGGGACCGGAGTGAAATCTTTGGATTCGCATACTCCGAGAAGGTTCTCGGTTCGTGGAATGTATACCAGCTGTCAGCACCTTTGCACACCACCACAGTTTTGTGGCTGCTGAACGGGATGGCGACGGTCTGTGACATGGAAACTATGTCCGACACTGAGTAGATTGGGTGGCTGGTCTCGTGGCTATTTGCTGGGCATGTTGGGATGATGCACACTCGATCCTTCAGGTTCACAATGGCACTTGCATCAACTGCTTCGTCTCGCAACAGCTCTTCTCCCTGCTCCCACAGTCCTAAAGGACAGAATGGCAGTGCATTTTATTTTTTTGCCAGATTCTCAAACATGTATACACTTCAGGGCTGGTACTAAGCAGACCATTCTGCACCGAAGGTGAAAGCAGTTTTGCAAAAGTCAAATCTGGTTGCGCCTGTATATATGCATAGCTGTGCACACGTGGGGAGGGGGGGGTCACATACTTTGGCTCGCACGTGTGTATATGACTTGAGTATAAAACATGTCGGGCTAGTTAATCTGATTGTTCAGACATGGTAAAGTGTTGCATGAAGAGCACTAACACAAGACAGGACATGAGACAAGCACTCATCCTGTGTCTGGACTTGTGTGTATACTTCTCGTGCAGATTTAGTTCTCAAGTGTATATGTCTATAATATATGCACATACACAGTCACAATCATATATGCAGGACTGTAATAAGCAGCTCATTTTACCTTTCGGCTTGTTTGCATGCGCTCACTTGTGCATATGTTCTAAACAGGTTCTAACTCTCTCTATTATTCTCTATGCCAGAGGCCCCAAACTTCTTACCTCGGAAGGTTGCAATGATACACTTCTGTCTACCTTGGTCCATTATCCAGAAAAGGGAGAGGAGAAAAAGAAGAGGGGGCGAGTGCAGTCCTCATGCTGGCTATGACCACATTAATATTTCAATTGTTTTGAATGTTGCAAAAATCAAATAGTTACTCAAAGCTATGGACAGTAGAGATTACTACCCCACTACTGCAAAGAAAATTTGTCTATTCACTGACTTGCAAATAAGGCACGGTGACTAACCGGCTGGTGTCCCAGTAGGAACAGCTAGGATAAGGTGCAGTATGAATGAAGAAGAAAAGCAAGAACAAAAGCAAAAATACACCAGCACGGTGCTTCTGGCACAAAGGGTGAAGGGCGAGGGAGCCTCACGAAAAGGCCTCGCAGGTGTTTGACACCCCTGCTCTAAGCCATGGTTTTCGTCTCTGCTAGCTGCTGTTCAAGTGCCTGACAACCATGCGAAAGTTTCTGCAGGTGGCACACCTCCCTTTTCTTCTTTTATTATGCCTACACCTCTACGACAACAACACAAGAAAATTTTGCTCATCCACATATTATAAATTAGATGATAAATCTCAAGTTTAGAGTTTCCTGGGCACAATATAACTGAATAAAAAAAAAGCTTTCAAAGGACATGAAAGCTTTTCCATTCAGTTTTTCATTCAGCACAGGATGAATAAGCAAAACGTAAGCCACAACATGTGCCACACATAACAAATTGCTCGCTGACAGTTGAGAGATCGGAAGAGAAAAGTTTAAAGTTAGCAAGGCTGGAGCAGCTGGCCAGAGAAACATGTCTCTGGACACAACACAGAAATGGAGAGTGAAATACATTAAGAAGTAGATGGCAAAGATCAGAAGTCAATGACCTACATGCAGCGTTGACATAATGCACATGTCTATATTCCATTTCATTCATGAGTCAATGCTGTGGAGGCTGCAGAAGTGGCGCGACCACAAAACCATATTACTCCAACAATGTCTCATTCGTTCTCCTTGAAGCCTCGGTGAGTGTTTGGACGAAAACAAAGAGTGGATAAAACAACGTGCTAGCATTGGGAATCACGGTAAAAGCTGTGAGGTGCTCAGTGTTTACGCCCTTTGAATATAATTTTTAGGTGCAGGTGGAGTCAGAGCAATTCGCCCTACCAGCCGCGTATCATACTGCCACGTGTCATTCATACTTCTCAAGTCTCAATGAGTCGCAGGACGAAAATGTGGTAAGAGGTAAAACGAAGTGCACATGATTGCCAGCCATGGTACTTGAGATCTGTAGCAACGAAATATGCCTGTGTTCACTTTGGTTGTATGGCTAGCTACTTTTCAGGCACGGACTTGGCCTGCACGAACAGGTACGGAAGTTTTGGCAGCATTGGCTGCTATATATGAAACAGAGCGTACAAACACACACAACTAACACTCACGTCACACAAAGCACAAAGCCTCCACAGCCTGACAGCTCTAACAAAAAAGCAAGAAGATTAGCTGGCCACTCCTTATTTTCATAACGCACCCACCAGCAAACAAGCTGGTCAGCAGGTAACCTCACCAGTAGTCGTGTCATAGATGTCAACGCTGAGCAGCCGCACGCGGTATCTGCCAAACCCACCACAGAGGTGAATTCGGTTGCCCACAACAGTTGCCTTGCAATGTCGTCTTGGCTGCGGCAGCATGGCAACCTGAGTCCACTTTGACAGCACATGACACCAGCGGAGCACTTGGCGGTTCCAGTTGCCAGAGCCGATTCCATATTCACCGCATAAGAAGTAGGCATCCTTACCTACAGTACACACGAAAAAGATACAAAAGTGAGGTTATGCTTTACTTGTATACAAAACAAAACACCAGTTCTAGAAATACTGCAATGAACAAGCAGACCAGTGACAATATATAGACTAACGATCTGAGGCCCCCAAGACATTGTACATATATCTATATATATATGGGCTAAATAAAAGTTTCAAACATGGGGCGCTCACAGACAGCAGGTGTGGCCAGGGGTATTGACAGCGCTCTCATGTGCTATAATGCATGGTTCACTTCACATGCCATTTTAGAACTGTCTTTCCATGTGGGCATGCCTTCTGCTAGGCTGTTTAGTTTGAACAACTGCATTTGCAAGAAAATGTAGTTTACACGGCAGCATTTCGGGCACTGCAAGAAGCTTGCCCAATTCGGAGAAACGCTCAGCTCAGTGAGCGCCTAGACTATGTGGGGACGGCATTTCCGGTATCACAGCACACATTTATCATGATTTTCTAAAAATACAGCTTTGAAATAACGCTGCACATTTTTTATTCCCTCCTTGAATGTACTATGGCAATCAGTATGAGTCGCAACACCCTTCAAGTGGTATGAGCTCACATCACGAATCAATGCGGGTCAGGTGCTGCTGCAAAGTTCTGTACATAGCTGTCAAGCAGCATGCCCATGTGCCTGGCACTGCGCAGCACGGCGTATTCATTTTCTATGAAAGGCAAACCTGAGAAGGTGGCCGCCAGAACGTTGCAGGTCATTCTGATTGCGACTGTACGTGCCAGCTGTTAATGAATATCCATCTCAAAAGTTCACTCTGAAATTAGAAAATCACTTTGGAAAGTATTGGTTAGCACTCTGTCCTGTCTTCCTCGTCGTTCGTGTTGACCTTGTGTGCGCTAAAAGGAACTCTGAGAATGAACCAACTAGCCGCACATAGCATATTAGTGGTATTGGTTACATGCGTTTCTATGGGCCAAGCTCCAACCTGGTACACTCATGTGGGGACAACTCGGCATGCCTTTAAGGAGACATTTGCTTCAAAATGACATTTCATATTGTCACACTCTCTCTTAAGGTCTACTCGCCAGATGTTAAGGGGAATGGAGTTCATAGGCGCCCCTTAAAATGAGGAAATAATTTTCAAGAGCTTTGTTTACATGTACTTCTATGGGCTTTAATCTCAGTCAGTAGCACCGCATGGCAACAGAAGTGCCACCACATCTTGCTTAAGTCACAGATCAATGTTGGTCTATACTTCAACATACACCAACAGCTCTGCATAAGATTTTCCAGCGATCAAAAGTTTGCGGGACACGAGTGTGCGGAAAAAAATGTTTGTTTTTTGGTGCAGTCAAGTATTCTCTTCACCTGAAATGTGTCAAGGTATGAGGGGAAAAATATCCACTAACCGCTGGCAACAGTAACACGCGACTCTGTCACAATGTGGAGCTGCAATCAACTTTTTTCCACGAACACGCATCCTGTAATATTTTGATTGCAATAGTACATGCAATAATCACACACATCAAACAAAAGTAAAAAATAATAAGGAAAATTATCATGCTTCTTTTAATCAATAAAACACTCCCAAGACGGTTACTAGTGTGTAATGAGAATACTTCAGCGTTAGCTGCGCCGTTTGATACTCGACTGAACCTACTCCAATACATGTCCCCTTTAGCACCATGTCCCTTCCACACCATCTCACCTCCTTTCTAAACATGTGCACACTGACGCAGTAGCATCACGGCATGCTGCAGTAGCTGGCACGCCCATCAGAACATAAACACAGTATGGTCTTGCTGACGCGCAACACCTTGCCGCACTGCAAAGGTCTGTGCTTGGATGGCACCGACAGCATGAAACTGAGGAACGAGCTCAGAATAGCTAATGCTCTAGAGTTTATAACAACAGTCAGGCCTTCCGAGCAGATCCGAACACTTTAGTGCCAAAATTATAAAAACAACTTGTACAGAAAACACAAAAGTGCTTTTTTTCCAGCGCTAGACAGGGTATGCCACACTAATGTGAACCTAAGCAGACCGAGGAACCTCACACTTGGAAAGGACAATATTAATCGATGCGAGTGCCAGCACTTCAAAATTCCCATTTACTAACTTGAGTGCCCAGCATAATGAATGAACCAGTTTGTGGCCATGAGCTATTATCCACTGCCTCCAGTAGGCTTTGCAGATGATACAGAGCGACTTATATGGAGTGAAAGGTGGCAGGGATAAAAAGGGGCATCGTGCAGGGCTTTAGGCTCATTTTGTCCACCTGGTGCACAGCATACAGGTTTTGCTCTCTGCAAACGTACCCACGCAGCAGATTGCGAACCCTCGGAGAAGGTATTCGGGCCCGTGCGCAGACGGCACCGGCGAGTGAAGTGCGAAGGCGGCGCCGCTCCGGCTCGGTGCGCAGTACACGGCCAGCCTCGCGACTTCGTCCGACACCATCTCAAACACCACGACAGCCGGCCGAACAATCGCACACCTCGGAGCTGCGGCCGCAGCACGCTCCAGGGGCTCCCGCCACCTGTCCACAGTACCTGCACAGCGTTCGCTAAACAGGGACTCCAAAAACGAACTCCACTGCGCCGAGTCCCGCGCGTCCAACTGGTTGTGCCTCACGCACGATGCGACCGCGACCACATCCTCGACGGCGCACGAAGCCGCGTTGACTCTCAGCCAGTGCTTCGCCGCCTTCACAACGGTCGCTTCGCTCGAGACGTTGAGCGTGTCTTTCGACAACACGGTTTCGAGAAGCGCGCGCGGACAGCCGGCGAGCGAGGCACGCCGCACGAACTCCTCGAACTCCCACAGGAGCGTGATCAGTGCGGCTCGGCACAGCTGTCGGACGCCGAACGCGTCGCCCTTTTGCCAAGTTTCGACCGCGTTTGCGAGGCACATGGCTCCGAGCAAGTGGTCGACGCAGTCGCGCTGCAACTGCTCGAACTGAAACAGGCAACCGGCCCTTAACAAGCGGTCCACGTTGTCGCTAGCCACCTTCACTGCGCGGCCCTCGGATATGTCGACGAGCGCCTGCAAAGTGTCCGGCTCGATGTCTTGCATCTCGATCTCCTCGCAAGACGATTCTTTCATGCCCGACGCGAACATGGCCTCGAAGTAAGGCGAGCATTGTGCGAGGGCTTGGCGGGAAGCCGGGAACTTCTGACCGCATGTCACAATGAGCACGGGGTCGCAGGACATTGCCGATGCACACTAGGCGAGCGCAGAGAACTTTCCAAAGAAATCGCGCAGGTTCGAGAAGTATGAAGTCGATTCAAACAGCTGACACCGTTCAATCGGCGCAAACGCATGAAGACCGGCGTGTCGTGACACGCGCCATGACATGACTTGCTTAGGTTTTTTCTGTTTCGGTTTCGGAACGCGCATGTTCGCTTGTGTTCGAGCAATAAGTAGTAAAATTTTTAGGAATTTAATTTTTTAAGTGCTCAAAAGTGATATAATATCGTATAAGAGCCTATAAAATAGCTTGGCGGCGCAACAGTCGCTCCGTACCTAGTAAGTAGAAAGGAACCCTATGGTACCATAAGCACCGGTACCACTGTGCCATACACTTGCTACCAACGGTACCAATGATCCGCACAGTTTTCCGCACGGGTACGTATGAACAGATGAAGTTCGTGAAATTTATCCGCTAATACTGTGTGAAAATTTGTGCTAACAAACAGCAAAATAAAAAGAGGGAAGGCGACTTACGATTTGCAACAGGAGGGGTTCGTACAATAAAGTAACAGTGAAGCCTGGTTGAAAAATCATTTATTTATCCTTTTCCGCAGTTTCCATATTCCACAAGTTCTAACTTGTCGCGAAAGACTCTTTAGCGAGAAGCTAGAATTTGTGGAATCCGAAATCAAGGAAGTATCAGAAATATTCGTATCGGCCAAAGTGATCCAATCACTGATCTCCACTAGGCATAGAGCCACTAGGGGGCTGGATGCCGCATCGGGCGCCCGAAAGTACAGTGAACTAGAAGTATTTCCAGTTCCAATACTTCTAGTTCACTGTACCGAAAGTGAAGCCACCGGAAGTTGGGCGGCATGTCCCGGAAGTCAGCCTTTGGCAGTGCACGAAATCGGACCTCAGCACGGTTTTTCAGTTTCAGTTCTCGTTTTTCGCTTAGCATTTTGGTTTTTCGACATTCTCGTCTTTTTTCATGACAGTGCCTACCTGTTGCGCCGCCAACTGCACGAGGAGAGCAGCAAAGTCCCCGGGAAAGGCGTTTCAAAAATAAGGGTCCATTGCATCGCTATGGGACGACACTAGCAGACGACAGAACGTCGCTGCACACAGTACGTACGGAACCTCGTCTGCTCAGCTCTGTGTCGTCCCGTTGCGCTAGCGTCGCCAACTCTGTTCTTTGTAGTGATGTATTTTGACGCGCTCTAAGCCAAAGTTATACCACCAATGTGGGATAAAGTTAAGAAAGAATAGGCGGAAACCTTCATTAGGCAGCTGACTTAGCAGTGCACCATTTTACCGAATTATGTTTAGACCGAACCGGAGTGAGGGCGAGGCCACAATCTGGTGAGGTGCCGTCGGTGTTCTGCTGGTTCACATTAGCGCGTCCAAAAGGTATATGTTACTGCTTTTTCGACGAAGCGTATCAAGTACTGTTTCGTGCTGTAGCAAATTATGCCTGAATGGGCTGTTATTCGTGCGATGCTTGGCACAGTTCACTTCAAACTACGCTTGTCACATGCGCTGCTGCATTCGTCTTTCTCGTCAGTCGTTACTCTCGTGCAGTGTAGGTAAAACGTGGGCTGTGCTATTGAGCTAGATTAAAAGCACGTCTGGAAGGTAAATGACACACTAAAGCGATAAACATCACCTGCCGTCGATGAGAAGAGACATCGTCCGCCACGAACCCTGAAACTGAGACAGCGGCAGTTCGAGTGTCAGGATTTCCGCGCCATTGCCTTTTCTTTGCTACACGAAAATTTGTTTTTAAGATGGTCTAGACTGATCGTCATTCCCCTACTTCCCCTAATTACGCTCGGAAGACAAGAACCAGATCAGAAATAGTGAATGCTTAATGCACGTACCCCTTTGCCGCGGCATGGTGAGACCTTCTTCTTCTTCTTCTTCTTCTTCTCCTCAAGTAATATGGACCTGCATGCCTGTTTTCTTCTGTTCTCTGAAATTACAGGGTTCCCCAAACAATGCACGCATTTCTCGCGTTGAGCTTGCTTATTCCTTTGATATTACAGTAGACGTTACACGAAAACAACGCGAAAAACTGAGAACGGAAGGGCGAAAGATTCGACTTTCTGCATTGAAATACACAGCAGACAGCGAACTTCCTGTGGCTTCACTTGCGCGCGGGAATGCGGCATCCAGCCACCTAGTGGAGATCAGTGGATCCAATGCTTCTGATTTAAAAAACAACTACAGTCACAACTTTACCATCGCTTTTTTACGGAAAGTTCGGTCGAAAAACCATCGACATAGTGTAGTAGTCGGCACCGTGTGTCGGAAATAATCGGCATCCGAGCTGCGTAAAAAAAAATCTTATCATGGTGATTTGTGGTTCTAGTGATTGCTGATTGATTAGTGTGTGATAGGCGATGAATAGCTAATTAAGTCATTTTAATTAATTGATAAATTAAGGAAATGAAAAAAAGTTAAAAAGGGGCCGAGGTTCAAAGGTGTCAGATGCTCACAATGAAAAAGGCAATGCTTGATGATGCTAAGAAATTTAACGTGTAATTGATCAATTAATTAAACAATTAAAAATGAAAAATGCGTTCATAGGTGTTTCCACAGAGGGCAAGGCGTCGCACCGAACGGCTGATGGCGTTCCGGGCACTCTGTGGCAGCGCTGCAATACGCTGTCGCGTTCCACTGACGCGTTGAGGAAAGCTGCATCACAGCGCGCATCAGCGTTCGCGCACATGATAGCGCACAACTACAGTGAACTAGAAGTACTCAATACTTCTAGTTCACTGTACGCAGATCTTCGTCCCGCCGTCCCCGAGGGAACAGATATAGAGAGGGCGCTGGCGTTTGCTGGGGAGTAGTCTTCCTGTATATGCTCCCGAACACTACTGGGGAGGACTGACAAGTGGATGAGAATTAAAAGCGTGGCTTTGACAAAGGGAAGGTTAGAAGATTGATGGAGGAAGTCAAGGGAGGGATGAATTTGGAGAGAAAAGTATAGTCAAATTAGACATTGTAAAAAAATGGCAGTGGCTTAATTAGCTCGGCTATGCCAGGATATACGTAGCGAAAGCTAAGGCATAGCTAAGGCATAAGGTCACGTGACCAGTCAAGTGGTTGGTCGTGGCCAATGTGGCTTTCGCTACAAAGCGAAATAGAGGAAAAGGAGGGAGTCGTAGGCTTAGGTGGCGCAAGCTGCCGCCATCGGGCGGCAGAATAAAGAACAAAGCCATTATTATCCATCCATCCACGATAAACCCTCAAGCATGGAGGATCCTCCATGGTTCAATAAAGCGTTGGCTGCTTGACAGCATACGCGCACTTCCATTGAGACTTGCACTGCAAGCCATGCGTCGCTTGTATTGAAGCTTTAGTAAGCATGCATGCTCGTAGAGCGCCCAGTTCCCTCTCTGTCAGTGTCAACTTTAGAGCTCAATGAGAGACGATGCGAGCTGTTTCGAACGTTTGTGGCTAAGAACTTCGGCTGATAAGGAATACTAGTGCTAGATGTACTTATAATGGCGGGTTTGATTTCTAATATCTTATTGTTTTATGTTATGTTTGGTACAATGCTTTATTACTGTTGAATGTATTTTCGTTTCCATTGCTGATGGGTGGCTGAGCCAGTCAAGCAGCAGTGTAGCAGCTTTTCCTCCGGCCACCTTTTTTCCTTGTAAGATTGTGAAACAACGTTGCTTTGATTTATTGGCAGCAACACAATTTGGGCGTGAAATTTTCAGAAGCAAATCAAAGTTTGCTCCTCTCATCTAAGCGCCGGGTGAACTCTGGGGCAACTGCGAAAAGTGGGAATGTTTGCAACGAGCGTATCTTTGCACAGAGCGTAACCCGTATCCTCGCGCGGGCAACCTTCTGCACAGGTGCAGAGCACATGTGAGGTGTCGTGGAACGCGCACAAAGGGAGGGGGGGGGGGGGGGGGGGGGGGGGGGGGCGAGCATCGTAGCGGCCAGCGCGCCATTTTGGCAGGCGTTTCATGGCAGCTTGCGCAGTGGCAAGTATACGCTGTGAGGTACCCTTCCTATAGCTGTCAATTAGATATCCGTAACATCTTTGCACGTTGTCTGCTACTCATGCAGGACACATTGTGGATAAACAGCACATGATTAATTGCCCAAATTCCAAAACTGGCACCGCAGAAATTCATATTTCCAGCGGCTGCAGTCCGCGATCTGTTAAGTTTCACAGACGGCGTTTCAGCAGAAAGGCGATCCATCATAGCTGCCGTATTTACGCGACAGAACGATCGAGCAAATACTGTCTTGCGCTCGCAGCACGAACGGCAGACTCGGCGAGAACTTTTTCCGGTTTTGATCGCAGCAACATAGCGCTGCTTCGAATGCACAAGAACTGGAATGAATCTAGGCAGGGTCGCAGCAACGCGATGTGCAGCGATTCGACTATACATTCAGTATAATAACACGTCACTTTCAGCAGATGACAAGACAGCTAAGCGAACAGACACTCCCCTCACCAAAAACGTCACCTCCGGCCTGCCTCCCCGCGGGCGGCCGACACCATGTGTACATGTCCATATATGCGGACGACATTGCCCTGTGGTGCCGTGGGCCACCGGGCGAGGCGCTCCGCGTGCGTGGGGGCCTTCAGGAGGCGCTGACGGCAATTGACGCCCGCTTGCGCGGCCTGGGTCTGTCGCTGAGCGCGAGCAAATCGGTCGCCATGGCTTGCGTTTCGCGCTCGCGCGCCCGCCCAGCGCCACTGTCACTGGACGGGACTCCGATTCCTTGGCGAGAGTCGGTGCGGTACCTGGGCTTGGACATCGACTGGCGCCTCTCCTTCCGCCCCGCGGCGACCAAGGCCTGTTTGCAGCTGAAGAGGACCACCGCCGCCGTGCACAGGCTCACCGCTCGAGGCCAGGGCACCAGCCAGCATGCCGCGCTGCGACTCTACAACGCCGCAGCGCTGGGGGCGGCACTCTACGCGCTGCCACTCGTCACGGTGCGCAAACCGTGCTGGCGAAAGTTGGAGACGCAACATCGCAAGTCCCTGCGCGTGTGCCTCGGCCTGCCCAAGAACTCTCAGAGCGCCGCAACGCTGGCCGAGGCAGGAGCTTGGCCGCTCCAGCTCCAAGCAACGCGCAGGGGCACTGCATCACATTGATCGCCTGCACCGCGCACCGGACGGCGCCTCGCTTCTGCAGCGTCTGCGCTCGCATCCCCACTCAAGAATGGGCGCGGCGCTGCAGGAGTACGAAGCGCCTAACTGATGCCGCCCCCCCCCCCCCCCCCCCCCTACGGACCCTGCCCGCCCTGGCCAGCTGCCTCGGAGATACAGCGAGACATCGTCGGCATCGCGGGAAAGCGGAGCACACCCCTCTGCGCTGTGCAGCAGCTGACCAGAGCCGTCATACACGAGGAACTCCGGGACTACCTCCTCGTGTATACAGACGGCTCAGTGGTCAGAGACAGCTGCTCCCTCGCAGCGGCGGCCACCGTCCCCGCCCTGCGGCTGCACAGCCAGACGCACGCAGCATTCCTGGGCTCGTCCACCACCGCAGAACTGCTCGGACTGCAGCTCGGGGTGGACCTGTTGCTCACAATCTCCCCCCCGCCACCCAGGAGTGCTCTGCTGTGTGACTCCCGCTCCGCCCTCACCCGCCTGCAGTGCAACGGCCGTGGCACACCACTCGTGCGAGCCATCCGCTCCGGCATCGCGCGGCTCGCGCAACAAGGATGCGTTGTGCGGGCCCAGTGGGTGCCAGGCCACTGCGGCATTGCGGGCAACGAAGAGGCCGACAGTCTCGCGACCGCCGCACACCAGCTGCCAGCCAGTGACCACCCCCTCTCGCTGGAGGATGTGCGCGCGGTGATCCAGGAACATCTCCGACAGCAGCACCCGGACCCGCGCATCGCCGGAGGTGAGCGCATACCCAGCCTCAACGGCTGCCGTGCCCTTTCGCGGCAGCAACGCGCAATGATCCTCCGCGCGCGCGTTGGTTGCGTGTGGCCCGGGTATACGACGGGTGCGACACGGAATCGCGACGAGTGATGTGTGTGATGGATGCGGTGCAGTGGAGACAATGGAGCACCTACTCCTACGCTGCACCGCGTTCGCTGACGCTCGTCGCGATATGCTCGCGGCCTACAGAGCGCTGGGCATCTTCCCGGACTCGCTCGAGACGCTCCTGTGGCCGCAAGGCAGTGCGCACACCCGCGAGCGAACCTTGGTGAGCCTGTGTGTATTTCTCGAACAGGCGGGCTTGACGTCCCGCCTGTTCTGCGCCAGGTAGTACAGTGCTGTGACTGAACGCTTCGTGTGTGCAACCTCGGACGCTCTAACAGCTGGGCGCCCCACACCAGCTGTTGCGTGCAAAGTGCGGCGCGCGTGTGACCATTGACTGCCGAGTTTCCCGTCATCAGCACACGCGCGCCGCGAAGACAACTGACTTTTTGACTGTTTGTGTAAATAATGTATATAGTATATTTATTTTGCATTTATAATATAAGTGTTCACTTTTAATGTTTTTATGCAGTGTATATCTATTTTATGTAGTGTACTATTTACCTCCCCCCATGTCTTTCTTCTGTCCCCTCACCTCTTTTATTTCATTTCTCCCACCTGCCTGATATCCTTTCTTTCCGCTGCCCCAGCTCAGGTGCCGCCGCACGTGATGGCAGATGCCGGGGCTAGCAAAAATCTTTTACCTTCCTTTTACGTTATTTTAAATAAACCACTACCACCACCACCGTCGGCACCCTCAGCACGACGGCTCTTGTGCTCGTCCGTTTGTTGTACGCTTTAACCTATTGGCCTGTCATGCACAGTGCGGACCTCGATGTCGGTAAGTTCGACGCACGGCACCAGTCCTGCATGTATGTAGGTAGGACACGACGCCGGCGCCTCCGCATTCCTACAGGTCGACCAGGGACTCCGGAACTTCTTTTTTGAGTTGGGAGATTGAAGTGGGGGGGGGGGGGGGGGGGACTGAGCTTATTTTGTTATTTATTTATTCATTTAATGCCCATTTACATAATAAATTTTATATATTTTTTATTATTTTTCAATATTCAAAGGATGATGGAAATTTACTGTCACGTTGTGGTGACGGCACTCCAGCAGTCAGGACGACAACGAAAAGGCTTCCAGAAGAAACTGTTCAAGGGGCTGGCTCGCGCCCACTCAGAACTGAATGACTCGGCGGCGGCGATACCCACAAGCGTGCTCGGCGATCATTGACCTGAATGCCGCGTTCAATTTAAAGCTGGTAGGGAACCTTCGAGATAAAGAACCAAAAGCAACTACTACAATCCGGAAAAATGAAGCATTTGCTCGCGGCCGCGATCAATGGAGATAAGTCTGATCGCATCTCGCATTACAAAACAAAATGATAAAGCCGCGTGCTGGCAGTTTTGAGTGCGAACGAACAAACGGTGCAAAAAAAAAAAGATGAGATTCACGGCAATATTGACACGGTGCATTCGCATGTTCGCTTAGCGCTGACCTGAAGCACGCGCCGCCTCAAAAAGAGGAAGTGGAAGTAATCTGGAGCTGTGGTCAAGACGTTCGTCGAAGCCCGCCGCTGTCTCTTGTGGTCAGTGATCTCCCGCATTCACGCGTGACAATATAAAATGAATTGAAGCTTTACGCGCGAGGAGCGATCGATTGCATTAAAAAAGTTTGTGCATAGTTTGTTTAAATTCTGCTAATCATGATCATGTACACGGGTCAGACAGTCGACTTATTTTGGGACATGACTGGTTTAGGTTACTCATATAAGAAGTGCTTCACAAGTGGCTATGAAGCCAAGTAGACCAGCCCCACTGTGATTTGCATTAAGAGAGTCCTAAAACTGAACTGTTTCAGTTGTCAGAAATGTGATCCAAGTGCAAGCAGTTGGAGACCGGGGGGGGGGGGGGGGGAGGGTGCGCTGTCCCCTCTGGAAAAATGGGCCTTGGAACTGGCATATGAGTGACTGTTAGCCAAAGTTCTCATGTTAATGTCTAAAAGCTTCCATGCCTGTTCATATTACTCAGAAGTAAAAAAAAATTGTAACAATTGTGTAGTAACAACCAGTTTCAGCAAGCAGCTGCGCTAAATTTCACTATCTTTTTTTATGAAAGCGTACATCCACCACGATTCACGCTCACCTAAGTGAACAACCTATACTGCGGCACCCTTGCACTGATGCTCTTCTACACGGTCCAAGTTTTCTCTTCAGAAAAAACAAATGAACTGAATAGTGGTTCCAAACGCGGAGACCGCAGAAAACATCAAATTATTCATCGAGTCTTTTTTTTATTTTAGTGCGCCCTCAAGCAGGAAGCATGCAAAAATATAACGAAGCTAAGAAAATATGCAGTTACGCCCACGTATGCGTCACTACGCGGTTATCTAATCGCCTTATATCAAACGAGCATGCCACACTTTCGCTCGAGGTTCATGGGAGAACTACGAGCACAGTCAAAGACACGAGCGAAGCCGACGCTATGCTGCAGAGGCGTGTTGCAGAGCTCTTCGCCGTTGTCTTCGCCGCAAAAGAAGTAGCAGCCGAACGTGAAGAACGCGGCATGGCTGCTCACTGGAGCTGCAGAGTCCGTGGGGAGGATGCTATCGTTGCTATCATGGCCGCTCGCGTTTTGGACCCTCTCTTGGAAAGCTCGCCACGCAACGCTGACGCCCGCGACGGCTGCCTGTAGTTCCACGCCTAGCTCCTGGTGCTCTCCCGCACCGTCCCTCGAACTGAGACAACCGTCGTTCTGGTAAACAGTAGCGCGGCAAGTTGAACTCCGCTCGATGCAGTCGTAGAACAGTGCGGCCGCTATGCGGGCGCCGATGCCTGCGTACAGAACAGAACGCGGGGCGCTCGGTGAGTACCACGGGAAGAAGAGATGGTACGGGGTCAAAACAAAGTCCTTGTACGTGGCTACAAAGTAACTGTCGAATTCAAGCTGCCGATGAACTCCGTTAGATTTATTTACGTTGCCAGCTTCCTCTGTTTCAATGTCTCTTCCAGCGAGTTTCTCCGCAATGGATATTCTGTTCAGCAGGGCGCCGGCGCTCATGTTGGGGTACGCTTCGTAGAGGACCCTGATGTCGTCGGACTTGAACTTACCCTGAAGCGTCAAGACTGGCCGAATGCTGTCCTCGACGAAACGTTCGAGAGGACGGCTCCTATGCGACGTGTTCTTGTTTAAGACATTCAAGTATGCATTGGTGACGCTGCGTGCAATGGCCATTACCTCCTTCATGGCTTCGTTGCTTGCCTTCAGAAGGAAGTTATTCAGGACGTGAGGGAAGAGTCTGTACGTGTCCCTAAAGCAGTGGAGTTTTTGCTGGCTCGCTGCTGCCTGTCGTGACCCGAATAAGCTTTCGCGCATTTCTGCGCTTGAGTAAAAGATGGCCGCCTGGATAGCGAGGAAGCCCAGCATGTCTTTTGCTCCGGCTTCTCCTCTCGTATTCACGAGGCCAAGTATTGCCGACATTGACTGGAGGTCGAACATGACAACATAGTCGACGTCAAACACGGATGTGTTCAAGTACTGCTGAAGCACGGAGTTCCATTTGCTTTCCGTAATCCCAGGGGCGATGCGAAAAATGGAGGTTTTGTTCATGATGTCTTGCTTCTTGTTGGTAGAACGGAGGTATACGTCGAAGATGTCGGTCGCCCCGACGAGGCCCTCCAGGATCTCGGACAGGCGGGTGTCGTTGACGCCTTTCCCTACCATGCTCTCGCAGGCGACGCGGAGGTAAGCCGCTGCGTGCAGTGTCGTGATGAGTTGCTGGAATCTCCTCAGGATGGACTGGAAGGCCAGATCCAGGGTAAACGCTAACGTTTGCCTTCCATCAACCCGACGCTGCAGCAGGTTGACGCCGAAGAACACAGGCAGCGCCACTCGCCTCGCCATGAAAAACAGAGCGGACAGAAAGTCCGAGCGCTCGCTGCGCTCCGGCCACGTCAGTCCTGCTTCGGCCAGTACTGTCTTCAGGTCCCTGATGGCTGCATCCTCTCCCTCTGCGAGACATGCCTCGACGTAGCGCGCTGCCTTGCCTATGGGTTCCCTGTCCATGCTCATGGCCTCGACTTCACGCATGCGCATCAGAGCCGAGTCGATGAAAGAGCAGAGGTTGTCGGCGTGCGAGGAGGTCTTGGGGTGTTTTTGCGTCCACGAACCGCAAGCGAACCTGTAGAAATTGTCGCAAGGATCCGCGCTTGAATTTACTGCGTCTCGAAGAAGCGTGGCGTACGAGTCGGCGCCTGAATCTTCGAGGGGACCTGAACGCGGATTTCTTGCGCTAGCATTGCTGCCGGATGGTCGCTGGATAGCTTGGGGGCGGGGCCGAGGCCTTATGATCCCTATGACCCGCCAGGCAACGCCGAGAAAGACGATGGCGAATATGGCGACGAAGCAGAACGCGCCGACCATTGTCTGGAGCGAAGATCCCTTCCGCTTCAAAGCGCTATGCTTGCGTCCTCTGCCAGACCTGCTTCCAGCGGAGCCCTGCGTCGCGCCAGTACAACAGCGGCCTTATATAAAATGTAGCAGGGCCGAGGACATGGGCGCTTGTGCCGCCCACGTGGTGATGCTGGTACACCATCAGCGCCATGTCTCGCCATCTTCTGTTGTTCTTTCCAACTCGCTTCCTTTCGCCAGCATTTGTGGCTGGCCCGAACGCGGTGAGAGAGAGGGCCCCCTATACAGTCGTGCCCAGTTGATGCGACGCCGTTAATATGAACGACTCGCATGCATGTACAGCCTTTCTGGGGAACCAAACTTCTTCAGCGTATACTGAACAGGGCGGTAATGCACACAGACTATTGGGGCCCATGCATTTTTGTAGCTTTAATATGTCCGGCCTCATTTAAAGGACGTAGTTTGTTCATGCGCGCTAACTATGCTTCCTTGTTTTTACTCAAGTGTGCACTCTCTGAACCGAAGGAAGTAAAAGGGGAGTAATCTGACCTCTAGCACACTCCCTTTTATAAAAGAGTGCGCTAGCTAGAGGACAGCTTACTTGCTTTTTACTCCCATATAGGCATATTTGTTTTTAGAGTGCACATGCAGGGATAGTCTTTTTCCAACATGTCAGCCGTCGCCTACAGACTAGCTGCCATCATTTGCTTCGGTTGCTATTCCCGCATTTTACTGCAAGGTTTTTGTCCAACGAACGTGACCTTCAGCGTTCGCGTAATGTCATATCTGCAGTCATTATGAATGAAGAAATAAAAGGGTGCTGTATTCTGAATTACTAAAGTGATAAATGGAACGTTTTTATTGCTAGAAGCGTAAGCCTGGACAGGCTCTATGGTATTTTACTAATTACTGTCCTCTCTTTGTTCTGGATTTGGTTCCGGCGAACCTCGCTGAGCCTCTGTGCATTCCTCGAACAGACGGGCTTGACATCCCGTCTGTTCTCCGCCAGGTAGTAACACGTACGCAGTGACCGAACGCTCCGCGAGTGCTACCTTGGACGATTAGCAACTGGACGCCCCACTCCAGCTGTAGTCAACATAGTGCTGTGCGCATGTGTTTTATTGCTGCATCATGAAGTAACCACGCGCGCAACCTGTACACATTTCTTTGTGTACAAATAAATTGTGTATATTACCTCTCGTCCTATCCTCTCTCCCTGTCCCTCACGTCTTTCATTTCATTTCTCCATCCTGCCTGCTATCCTTTACTTCCGCTGCTCCAGCTCAGGTGCTTCACTAACGACGGCAGATGCCGGGGCTAGCAAAAATCTTTTCCTTCCTTTTTTATTATTATTTAATAAAACAACCACTACTACTACTTTTAGGAAGGCGCCAAGCATGACCGCATATATACATGGCTGAACGTGTTTGGAGGTTAAGATGCGCTGATATGCCGATAGCTACAGTGCACAAATTCGTGCCAGCTTATAGAGAACGGAATGACGTGGAAACAATATACCCAGTCAGCAGACACAGCGGAACTCGCGTATAAAAAAAACGTTTCTGTTGCACTAACGTTGAAAACTGTTGCACTAACGTTGCAAACTGTTGCACTAACCACACCGGATATGTGAGCACAAGTACATAACTGCAATACAAACTGCAACAGGCATGCCGTTGCTCACTCAACAGGGAGTGATTTTATGGATAATTTATTCCAATAAAGAAATAATTCTGTATTCCCCCGCAGAGTTGCACATCATCACATTCTATTTGAAGCATATGCTGAAATGAAACGACAGCCGACATTCGAACCTGCCCAGACACGGGCTGGCTCTGGCCCTGAGAATTTAAAGTTACTCTCTCAACAATTAAGGCATCTATTATGGGTGACGAACCAGTTACCACTGAAACCAAATTGACAGAAATGCTCAGTATGGAAAGTGAAATATGCGTGCGTAAAATTGGCATGCCACTTTGGAAGACAGCGATAAGGCCATATATATCACATATTCAAAAAATTATTTCAGCACAAATCTTGCGCACTGAACTTTGCCTACTGAACTACAAGTAGAAGTCTTCGTTGAGCCATTTCGATGAATAGGATCCAATAGAGCTTGCGGCCGACCCTACAGAGCGCTACTTTTCAGTTAGCAGACGCACTCGATCTCGATGATTCAATCCGGCAAAGTGTTGCCTTTCGACTCACATAATGGAATAAGGAGGAAGAGAACTCGCCGCCCGTCGGCGTCTGCCACCTGTTCATTTTTGCCAAAGAGCGACTCCTACGCGGGCTCCGTTTGGGAGACTGCGGTGGAGACTGCGGCGGAGAACCTTGCATCCCGGTACCAGGAGTGGACACTTTGCTGTAAAAACAAGCAGCGAGTTCACAAATTAGACACAATTGTTTTCGGCACAACTAGTGTGGAGAACCTCGCTAGCAGGTTCCTAATCAGTGCCCTTCTATGGGACCTCCTACTGAATACATATAGTTTTAAAACACTATTCACGCGCTAAAATAAACCGATTTAAATTTTAAATTTTGTGGGGGACTGACAGGGAGTAGCCTCCCAAGCAAGAATGGTCAGTAATGATGCCTCAGCTTGCGCACTTGAATATAAGTGCTAAGTGTGACTGGCTGAAGATTCCAGAGATACAAGAGTTCCAGATGACCAGAAGCACAGTATTTGTATTGAGGTGTTTTTGACTTTGTCTCCTCGATCTCGCACCAAAGACCCTTAGGCGGACCTTGGTTCGTGTCTGGCACCAAACTGGTCATGGAAACTCCAGTTAGCTGCATTTTAGTGCAAAAGCACTACTCCAGATGTACCAACCCCGAACAGGAATCTTGTCTTGTCGGGGTAAGCTCGGGTTAGTTCCGAGGTGCGTCGCGCAATCTGCAGCCAATGTGAGGAAGCTTGGGAATGTTCGGAGGCGCGTCGCGTCAGCTGGAGCCAATGGAAGGAAGCTTGGGAAAGTTCGAAGGAGCGTCGCACCAGCTGTAGTCAATGGGAGGAAGCTCGAGATTGTTCGGAGGAGCGTGGCGCCAGCTTTAGCCAATGGGAGGAATCTCGGGAAAGTTTGGAGGAGCATTGTGCCAGTTGTAGCCAATATGAAGAAGCTCGAGAATGTTCGGAGGAGAGTGGCGTCAGCTGTAGTCAATGGGAGGAAGCTCGGGAAAGTTTGGACGAGCTTCGCGCAGCTGTAGCCAGTGGAAGGAAGCTCAAGAAAGTTCGGAGGAGCGACGCGCCAGCTGTAGCCAATGGGAGGAGAGGCGAAGAATGAACACATGCTTTCGCACGTCTACGTTAAAACCTCATCACTTTTTTTTAACGTGAAATATAGCTGAATGGGTTAAAAGGTTTTGCGGACCAAGTGCCACGTGGGCTTTTGACAGTGTGCCGACGATGAATGCGCAAGAGTTGTGTGTACGGTACCACCTAACCAGCATGCCTGAGTCCCTCAGTGTGAAACTTAGCGCTCTGGGTGTTAAGTGTTAAGGTTCCTGATGCTGAGGCCACGTCGTAGGTTTGTTCTTTCCTACAGAGGCTTCGCCACCTTTTCATACAGAACTTCGCCACTGACGCGATCACTACAGAGCAAACATAGGATCAGTCACTACTTTGCTTTTAGAAGTCTGTCTAGTCCGCTGCCTTCACTGATGAAATTCGCTTAACATCGGAGAAAAAAATTCGTTTGCATGCCTTCTGAATCTCTCCTAGTCATGTCACTAAGTACTTCGTTTATTCACCCCCATTGGCTCATTCTGTCATCAGATGATCTCTGGATTAATGCACAGAGGTATCTGGACCGCCTTCCTCGTATTGAACTATAAACGACTCCTTTTTCGTGAGATCAAATTTTTCCGATTGCAGCTATAATTCGCAGTTCGGGACTTTCTCGCGGTCATTAACTTTTGGGCAACAGTAGTGGAACGACCTTAGTGCCCTCATCTTACACGAGAGAATGTTTCTCACTGGAATGCTGCACGTATACAACAAACATCGCAAGGAGAATTAAATGGCCCAAGAAAGGGGTTCTCAATGAAGTTGAGGTATGGCTGGTTCTCAATGAAGCTGAGGTATAGCTGGGATGTTAAAGGACGCCGCTTCATAAATATTCTCCACTAAGAATTTTTTAATGCATTTTGTGGAAGCTGAGTTATATGCAGACAAAATTTTGAACTTCCGCGTCTTCGCGCCTTTCTTTCTTTGGTCGCTTTTTTCACGCTGAAAAGTCGGCTCATCCCCCCGGCGGCCCCACCGCCGGAGGTGGAGCTTCCAGACCCACCGGAGCTATGCAGCTTATTGGCAGCGGCCAATATAGTTGCCTGGCGTCTGAAAGAACCTGACCAATAGCCATAGCGGTGCGACACAGGAGGGTACGAGCATGAAAATGTCGGCGGAAAGGGCTCGCAAACTTTCGCGCGTGATTTTGGGCACTCTGCTTCATGTAGAAATGTAGCATTTAGTTCAGGTATTCATGACAACACATTTCAGTGATTAAACGAGTTGATGTGCTCTCATCGGAGGTGTTTAAGAGCCCCTTTAAGAGCGAGCATGAACTCATCTCCCGTGGCATGACTCGCTGAGGTGTACAGTGAACCCGAAGTGAACAAGGAAGCTGAGCAGAACATACACCTTGTGAAAGGTATTGAGTGAAAAACAAAGTATTTGAGTTCACTTGAATTCCTACTGGAAGCGTTTATTTGTATAAAATACATCTTGAAGACGGGGACAACGTGCTATCTTTAAGGATTTTTTGGCGAATTATGTGCACAGGCAGTTTCCCTAAATTATTCGTGGAAACTATATTTTTCTTGAGTTGAACGCGATTCGTGAAAAACGCGAAAATTGTGAGAAAGCTAAGTCGTTTACAGCGAAGTCATGCTGCACTCAGGGCTACCTATAGTATATATCTGGGACTGCAGCTCACTGTACCTGGGAGAGCTTGGAGGAGAAGAGGAGCTCTCGCGTCTCCTACCAGCGGTGGTCTTGAGCCGTCGCCGAGTCGGGAAACCGGCAGCCCTGGCTGCGGCTTCGACCATAGAGAGTCTTGGACGTCGTGAGGACTTGCTGCCTCCGGGAGAGCCGCTCCTGGAAGCAGGAGTGCTTCGCCGGACAGCTTTCAAGGCTCGCCACAGGTACTTGAAACGCGGGTCCTTTAGTGAGATCGTCGGTCGATGCGGATCCTCGGGTTTTGGTGACCGGGCCTTTGTCTTTGGTGACTTGGGGCTGGTGTTCAGAGCCTTAGGCCTGGGTTTAGTTGACTTGGGCTTGGATTCCGGTGAGTCGTCCTTGGGCTCCGATGATTGGATCTTGGATTCCTCAGAGTCGGACTTAGGTCTAGAGTTCTCTGGCTTCCCTTTTGTTGAGCTATCACCGCTGGTTTTACCGAGCTCCTGGATAAGCGATGGACCTGGCGAATCATGCAAGATATGAAGATATATGGCTTGACAGGTGGCAGCTTGCGCAATATGCTGTTAGTAGTTCATGGTCATTCAGGTGTTCTTAGAAACCGATAACATGAGATTTATGTTGTTTGTTGTAGCTATAAGAAAACGAATCATCACGCTGGCATCTGCATAGGAAGATGCTTGCATGATTTTCGAAGTGAGCGCTGAAGGCGTTTTTTTTAGACTGCTTTGAGCTCTTGATTGAAGGAACAAAGCCTGAGCGCAGTCGTTGTGTCCTGAGGTTAAACACCCGTCAGCGCGCATTGGCGGGTTCTGGTTATCACAGCTGCAGGTAGAAGTGTTTTCAGGTAAACAATCAATATTGTTTTTAGGCACTTTCATTCTAGTGCATTCACGTGTGCTTAATACTGCGGGAGTGCATTTACTGCCTAAATTCGCGAATTTTATGAGGGTGCTGTGCGCAGTTTAATGCCCTGATGCTCCACATGGGCAATGACTGACGCTGTACGAGAGGGCTCCTGATTGATTGCAGGGACATGGGGATGTTTGACGTATACTGACATTGCGCATCACATGAGCAATTTTATCATTTCGCCTCCTTTGAAATGGCGCCACCGCGCTTAGGAGACTGGATCCTGTGACGTTGGGGTTACAAGTGCTCTTGTGCCACTGCGGCAAATAAGGAAATGAGCGGTAGCACATCGCGCATTTGTGGTCGGTTGCACTTAGCTTTGCGAGGAGAGGAGCAACCGAAAAAAAATTGGCGGGGGCTTAGCTCTGGTTAAACTTGGAGCGACGCGATAGCTTCAGCTGGCTGAGTGGAACTTGGTCACGTGACCAACCAAGTGACGAACCACGTGACGGCGTGGCGGCGCTGCCACAGGGTGCCACGCAGCCACGCTGAAGGTTCGAAATGCTACCGTGATGTAGCTGTCGCCACAAAAATGGGAGGGGTCACTTGAGCTCCGCACGGGGCTCTGCCTGGGATGTTAGAGCACGCCACTTCACGAATATTGTCCAGCATGAGTTTCTTTTTTTTAATACGCTTTGTAGAAGCTAAGTTATCTGTAGTCAAAATTTTAACTTCAGCGTGTTTGTGGCTTTCCCTCTCCTCCCGTCACTTCTTGCACGCTGGAAGGTCGGCGCTCCTCGCCGACCTTCGCCGGCTCCCGGAAGTCGCCGGGAGGAGTTCGCTAGCTTTCGCGCGTGATTGTGGGTTCCCTGTTGCGAGTAAAAGTGTATTATCTGGCTCAGGTACTCATGACAACTCAACGCGGTGATTGGGCAAGTTGATGAGCTCTCTTTGGAAGCTGTTAATAATAATAATAATAATAATAATTGGTTTTGGGGGAAAGGAAATGGCGCAGTATCTGTCTCATATATAGTTGGTCACCTGAACCGCGCCGTAAGGGAAGGGATAAGGGAGGGGGTGAAAGAAGAAAGAAAAGGTGCCGTAGTGGAGGGTTCCGGAATAATTTCGACCACTTGGGGATCTTTAACGTGCACTGACATCGCACAGCACACGGGCGCCTTAGCGTTTTTCCTCCATAAAAACGCAGCCGCCGCGGTCCGGTTCGAACCCGCGAACTCCAGATCAGTAGTCGTTGGAACCCGCCGCGGTGTCTCAGTGGTTAGGGCGCTCGACTACTGATCCGGAGTTCCCGGGTTCGAACCCGACCGCGGCGGCTGCGTTTTTATGGAGGAAAAACGCTAAGGCGCCCGTGTGCTGTGCGATGTCAGTGCACGTTAAAGATCCCCAGGTGGTCGAAATTATTCCGGAGCCCTACACTACGGCGCCTCCTTCTTCGTTTCTTCTTTCACTCCCTCCCTTGTCCCCTCCCTTACGGCGCGGTTCAGGTGTTCAACGATATATGAGACAGATACTGCGCCATTTCCTTTCCCCAAAAACCAATTATTATTATTAGTCGTTGGAAGCTGTTTCAGAGCCCCTTTTAAGGGCATGACACGATAGCTTAGTGGGCTAATTCCCATATATGCAGAAGGTATACACTTCACATTCATAGATCCCTGGGAGTCTTTGTATACCCCTCTTGGCGCAGTGGTAAAGCGATGCGCCGCTGCCGTGCGATGGTAGATGCTCGGAGCGGTGGGCCTTATGCGGTCCAGGTTGCTCTCCCCGAGCGACTACAGGTAATCATTAATTTAAATGCCACCTGCCACGGTGGGCAGTTTGCTCACTATCCGGTGGGTAGGTTGTGACGACGCCACAAGGTCATGTTACCTATATAGGTGGCCTACCTGCCTCCTAGGCTGCTCTCTGGGGAGCACCTGCCAGATGCATATGCCCGTGATTTCCGCTCACAACGCCGACACCGCATTTTCTAGTGGACTGCAGGGCCTTTAACGCTGGTTTGGTTTGTGGGGGTTTAAAGTCCCAAAGCGACTCCGGCTATGAGGGACGCCGTAGGGAAGCGCTCCCGAAATTTCGACCACCACCGATATATCGCACAGTACACCACGGGCCTCTAGAATTCCGCCTCCACCGAAATTCGACCGCCGCGGCCGGGATCGAGCCCGCGTCTTTCGGGTCAGCAGCCGAGCGCCATAACCACTGAGCCACAGCTATAGAGGCGGCTTTAACGCTGTCGCGTTAATATTGGGGGACGCTTAAGGTTCGCCTTTAAGAGCATGCAGAATGTGATGGCGTCATCGGGTCCCTTTCGTGTCGATTAGACATCCGTTATAGCCTGAGTCGCTTTAATTGGAACGATAAACCTTATAAACCTAACCAAACGAAACCAATTAAACCACTCCCAGGTTCAAATTGATCCCATGCCAACGGCGAAAGTTTCTGCTAAAAAATAACGATGCGGTTAGTTTTATCTGCTAGGATTTCGAAAAATACTGACCTGCTCGTGCGGGCGAGCCTGGTTGAGGTGAAGCACCCGGTTTCGATGAAGCACCCGGTTTCGGCGACCGTCCCGGGCTCGGTGAGGGGCTGCGAGGTTTTCCTACGCCGTGAGGTGCCCTTGACCTGGCTGGTTTTGATGTGGCACCGAGCTTTCCTAGGGCCCCAGCTTTCGCCGAAGATACGCCGTGTCCAAGATCAGGTCCTCCTGGCCTCGGCGAGTGCTTGACCGCCGGTGAAACGCCCTGTTCCGATGACACCGGGCTAGATTTGCTAGTCTTCAGCGCGGGTCCCCTTCTCAAGGGAACCTTTTGTCCAGAGCGAAGTGGTGAACCGCCGTGCACCTTTGGCAGAGAACCCTCTCGCATCGGCGAACTAGCTGGCTTCAAGGAATCGGTTCTTTTTGGCGAGTCGGTGCGGGATTCGTCCGTCGATTCTCTCGGCTTGGAAGGCGAGTCGCTGGTTAATGCGGGTGAGGCTTTGGACCTTGGCGTTTCTCCGCTTTTCCGTGTTTGCGACTGCGGCGACTGGACACCCTTCGGGGTCGAGGCCTTGCCTTTCGGGGATTTGACTCCGGTCCCTTTCCCCTTGGCAGTATTCGCAGAGCGAGAACCGGGGCGCTCGGCATCCGCCATCTTTTTCGTCTTCTTGTCCTCGTGCGCCTCGTGTAGACGATGATGATGATGACGTCCTCATACCCACGGCGGGGAATTGGCCAGGGTTCATTGCGGATACAAACGCACTCTTGGACAAAGAGTGGAGTATTTGGATAGTTTTGCGTCTTAGACTAAAATTTGTACAAAAAATAGATAATAAAAAATGAAAAAGAAAAAGCAGTGAATTCTCATTCTAGCAGAGGAACCTACCTGATGCGATTATATACTTGTGAATATAATCGCACGCTGGTTTCAGGGCATATCCATTGGCGCTTGCCCCGAAGGAGAGGAGAATCGGAATAGATAGAGGAAGCCCTTGTCGAACAAGGGGGGGGGGGGGGGGGGAATCTCCAAGTAAATTCTACGGAGCGAAGCGAACCGCCGGCAGAAGAGGAAAAAGTGATCTATGGACTAAATTTCGCCACAAGACCCACAAAGGTTGCTCGTAGATAACCTCGATCCACGTAAACAAGAGGGTGGCTCCCCAGGGACTAAAAAAAGCTGTTGATTTCTTCGCCTCGGCGCAGTATCTACCAGCCTAGAAAATTGTATTTTTTTTTCGTGTGTCGGCCTGCAATTCTATCGCATAATTCTACATTGCCTGAAAATAGGTGACAGTTTTTCCGGCGACAGCTGTTACTGCGGGGGAGACCGAACGGATCGGGCGTGTGTTGAAAATAAAATAATGGCTAATGAAAAAATGAGGAGCAAAATAATTGTCTTTCACTCGGAGGGAACCGCAACGGGAGTGAAATAAGAAGAGAAAGGCGCGTTATTAGAGGGCTCCGGATTAATTTCGCTCAAGTGCACTTGAGCGAAATTAATCCGGAGCCCTCTAATAACGCGCCTTTCTCTTCTGGGTCCACGTCACCATCCCCGATTCGTGAGGATGACAGCCGGAGACCCAGAGAATTAACTCAATTTGAGTGAAATTAATTTATCCGCCAGCGTACAGAACGCTCAGTAAGAAAGAGGAGCTTATGTGGAGAAAATTACAGACGGGGGTTTTTCCCAACCCAGTACTCCACAGCAAGTGAGATCCTGAAGTATTCTGGTCAAAGTGCAAATTTTGCGACGAGGCAGCAACTTTGGTTCCCGTGGTGTGGACTTGTCCAACTAAGTACGATAGCTCACGCGCTCAAGAATCCTGGGAGGCTTTGCTCTGCGGCCCAGACCCCAAAGTCCAGCAGGACATCATCGTTCAAGCCCTTGCTACCGCAGTGTCTCAAGGGATTCCGGCCGACGGCTAGGGGCGACGGGGGAGACGTCTGCTGGTTTTGAGTGGTGTTTCAATAAAGTTGTTTTTCTCTCTCTCTCAAATGGGGTTCTGTTTTGTGTTTCGCTTGCATATATAAACGCGTCCGCCGAGACCGAGGTGTTTTCCCACCTCGGTGGGCTCAACAGTGATGCGCTCAGCTGCTGACCCGAAAGACGCGGTTTCAATCCCGGCCGCGGCGGTCGCATTTCGATGGAGGCGAAATGCTATAAGGGCCGTGTACTGTGCGCTGTCAGTTCTCCTCAAAGAACCCTATAGGTGGTCGAAATTTCCGTAAGCCCTTCACTACGGATGAGTCATCGCAGCCGCTGCTCTTGCCGAAAGAAACACGCCGTGCAGGTAATCACACCGCAGCATATTTGCGCGATGACAAGATCTGTGCTGCGAATAGCGCTGAAAAAGGCATAAAAGCAAAGCGACGCTGGGTGGCTCTCGTCCCGACGGGCAGTGAGCCGGCGATAAAACGGATGCTTGGGCGAGTTGGTATGACGTTTTCCTAAAGAACAGCGCAAACTTGGACGTCGCGACGCCAGTCTGTGTGTCTTCTTTCAGTCCTCGTGCAAGTTCGCGCTGTTCTTATAGAAAGAGCCGGCGATGTCAGGATTCACCGCATGACGCTCTTCCCGAAAGAGAGAAAAAAAAGTCACACTACAAATACCGTGCATTCGTAGTTTTTCCTACCAACTGAAAAAAAATCGAGCTACTCGGCAGTGTGGTCCCTGCATACTTTCTGCTCCCAATCAGCCTACCCGACAGAAGGACGTGCACCAGGAAACACACGTGGCGCGCACAGACGCAATTGGTTGTTCCATAACTCAAGTGATATGTACGAACTGAAGTCATCTACGAGACCCCCTGTCGTGCGGCCGGTCCTACATAGGACAAACTGGGTGCTGTTTTAACGAGTGCTCTCTATAGAACACAAGCGATCCATGCGCACCGGCAGTAATCTTGCCCTACACTGCAGAAAGTGCGAAAGCAATGCTGTACGCCTTTTCTGGAAAGAACAAAATGGCAAAAACAAAAACTCGACCGTGGCGGCTGAGTTTTTATGGAGGAAAAAGGCTAAGGCGCCCGTGTGCTGTGCGATGTCAGCGCACGTCAAAGATCCCCAGGTGGTCGAAAATATTCCGGAGCCCTCCACTACGGCACCTCTTTCTTTTTTCACTCCCTCCTTTACCCTTCCCTTACGGCGCGGTTCAGGTGTCCAACGATATATGAGACAGATACTGCGCTGTTTCCTTTCCCCAAAAACCAATTATTGTTATTATTATTAAAAGCAAAAACGGAGAGGAAAGTACTTCTACATCGCCAAAAGGGGTCACAACTGCGTCAGCTCACCCTCTTTTGTCTTTATCGAGGAAAGAGATTGAATTCCTAGGTGGCCACGTCCGGGCCTAATGCACACGGGTCTATCGTGCCTAATGCACACGTGGCATTGTTACTATCTTGTATTTTCCGTGTATTTTTACTACGTGTATTGTTACTATCGTGTATTTTTACTGCGTCGCTGCCTCATGCTCAGTTCATTTTGGGTTTTTTTTGTCATGTTGAAGACCCTTATAAGTCTACTTCTTTCACGCAATAAAACTAGTTTGAAGTCTGCGCCTTGTGTGTTCCTGTTCGCGCCTCTTCTTGTCGTCCTGTCTTCTTAGCGAAGTTTTAATATGACTGTTCCGTAACCCTTGATTAAACTATATAGTTCGGCCTATGTTGGCCAAACGGCTCGCTGCGTCCGCGAGAGCATGCGTGAGCACCTGCACCGTGCAGGTGATCAAGTATAACTTGGCGTTGGCTGCAGTGACCACGAAATAGAAACTTATGTCCACAAGTTAGAAATTTTGGCACGTGTGCACTAATATTAATAATAATTATTATAATAATTGGTTTTTGGGGAAAGGAAATGGCGCAATGTCTGTCTCGTACATCTTTGGACACCTGAACCGTGCCATAAGGGAAGGGATAAAGGAGGGAGTGAAAGAAGAAAGGAAGAAGGAGGTGCCGTAGTGGAGGGCTCCGGAATAATTTCTACCACCTGGGGATCTTTAACGTGCACTGACATCGCACAGCACACGGGCGCCTTGGCGTTTTTCCTCCATAAAAACGCAGCCGCCGCGGTTGGGTTCGAACCCGGGAACTCCGGATCAGTAGCCGGGCGCCGTAACCACTGAGCCACGGCGGCGGGTCAACACCGAGTTCTGTATATTTAATTTTGTGCTATGTTTTATTGATCTAGGTCGTCAGTTGGTGATTTCTTCCAATATGTGAAACGGAGGAGAGCCGGAGCCGGTGTCGGGCACGACCCATTGCTGTCATGTCTTAATAAATAAAACAAGCAAATAAACCCCTCAAAATTACTTCTGCCGAAGGCTGTTTAAGTATTGGTTTATGGTTTATGGAGGTCTAACGTCCCAAAGCGACTCGGGCTATGAGAGGCGCCGTAGTGAAGGGCTCCGAAAATTTCGACCACCTGGGGTTCTTTAATGTGCACTGACACCGCACATCCCACGGGCCTCTATCATTTCACCTCCATCAAAATTCGACCGCCGCGACCGCTATCGAACCCGCGTCTTTTGGGTCAGCAGCCGAACGCCGTAACCACTGAGCCACCGCGGCGGCCATTGGTGTAAGTGTTCCCTCTAGTATTCACACACAAAGCCAAATGTTGCTTCTTCCCCAAACCAGTCAGGTCGGCCGACGTAGGCGTTCAAGCTTTTCATCAGCTTCCCGTATTTCAATGTGTTGTGTTCTTATTTGCCTTTATTGCTTAGAATAATATTTCAACATGTTATATTTACTCGTTTTTATTGCTTACAGTAGGTCAATTAATTTATTTTGCTGGTTCTTTTTAGTGCTTCCTTACACTCATCTTTCCTCCTCCTTCGTTCGTTCCTTTTATTCTTACACACACACACACACACACACACACACACACACACACACACACACACACACACACACACACACACACGCGCGCGCACGCACGCACGCACGCGCACACGCGCACACACACACACACGCAAGCACGCACGCACGCGCACACGCGCGCACACACACACACACACACACACACACACACACACACACACACACACACACACACACACACACACACACACACACACACACACACACACCCTTCCCTTCCAAGTCCACCGCGCTGTTTCTCTTCTATTCCCGAGCGGTTTTGCGACCCCCCCCCCCCCCCAGCTCCCTCTTCTCAATATTTTTAACGCGATAGTGTTGAAGGCCCTGTTGTCCAACCCGCCGCGGTGGCTCAGTGGTTAGATCGCTCGGCTACTGATCCGGAGTTCCCGGGTTCGAACCCGACCCCGTGGCCGCATTTCGATGGAGGCGAAACGCAAAGGCGCCCGTGTGCTGTGCGGTGTCAGTGCACGTTAAAGATTTCCAGGTGGTCGAAATTATTCCGGAGCCCTCCACTACGGCATCTCTTTCTTCTCTCAGTCCCTCCTTTATCACTTCCCTCACGGCCCAGTTCAGGTGTCCGCACACATGTGAGACAGATACTGCGCCACTTCCATTCCCCCACAACCAATTTTGATCTCTTAATTTTTTTTCGGTTGTCCAGAAAATATGGTATCGGCGTTGTCGGTGTCAGCGTTGTGAGCGAAAAATCACGAGCATGACTCTGGCAGGTGGTGCCCACAGAGCAACATAGGAGGCAGCTAGGTGGGCCACCTAGGTCACGTGACCTTGCGGCGTCATCACAACCTGCCCACCGGATATTGAGCAAACTGCCTACCACGACAGGTGGCGGTTGAATTAATGATTCGTAGCTCGGCAAGAGCAACCCGGGGCCGCACAAGGCCCACAGCTGGGGCCACCTGCCATCGCAGGGCGCTGGCGCATCGCTCAACAGCTGCACCACTGCGCCAGGAGGGTTGTTTCTCACTATCACCCCCTTTTCGACGATCGAGGCGGTCCAGAACACTATGCAGCGCATGTCTTTCGGTCGCAAGAGCAGGGCGCTCGACACAGGAGATGTACAGTTGTCTCCTCGCAGCCGCATATTACACAAGCAGGGCTGTCGGCCATCCCAATCCGGAACGTGTACTGCTTTGTAAATGTAACACCGAGCCATAAACGTTAGATCTATGTTGCTTCGCAACACGGTATGATACGGGCAAAAGGGCGCAGACCAGGGTCCAATTTCCTGAGTAGCCAGTGCTCCATGCAGAAAGTGCGAGCTCCAGCGCCAGTCTGCATGCGTAGCTCACACGCTGCGTCAACTCTTGATATAGGAATACAGACTTGAAGTTAGTCATTGTGGGCAGTTCAGACAGCCTCGTACGTCCGCGTGGTGGCTTTCTTCGATACTACAGGGTCCTGGCAGTCAGTGAACAATTATATCATGACCTTTCGATATAACGCAGTGGTACACGTCGCGAATCTCTGCAACGATCGAGTTGTCCATGCGACCCGTGGCGTATAGTGCAGCTTGCAGGCCTTGAAGGGCTGCTTTAAAATCAGTGAAAACTGACCAGTCATGTGGAGGTTATTGAACGATGAACTCAACCGCAGCACGAAGAGAAGCTAGTTCCGCGCCAGCTGAGGAAGTATTGTAGGTCGTCTTCACCTTCATCAGGATGGACCTCGCCGGAATCACCACACACCCCGCGAAACTGGTCGAGTTAACGAGCCATCTGTGTAGACACAGATGCTGTGACTGTGGTTAGAACGCAAATGTTCCAACGTGATCTAGCTGTTTGAGAACAGCCAATGTTATACCAGCTTTCTTCGTAATTCCTGAAATAGAAAGGTGCACCTGAGGTTTATAGACTCTATAAGACGATCTAACATGCTGCGACTTGACAAGCTCTGAGCCGTCTGAAGCCAGGCCTATGGTATGAGCACAAAAAGTGACGAATTTGTTGAGCATAAATTGACAGATGCGTGAGCTCGCTTGCTATGATCTCACCACGCCACTCAAAGCTGTTGCCATTGTTAATGCTCACCACGACCGCCGCGGTACGTGCACAGTGGTATGGCGCTCGGCTACTAATCAGGAGTACCCGGGTTCGAACCCGAACGCGGCGGCAGCGTTTCGATGGAGGCGAAACGCAAAGGCGCCCTGTGCTGTGCGATATCCGCGCACGTTAAAGATCTCCAGGTGGTCAAAATTATTCCGGAGCCCTCCACTACGGCACCTCTTTCTTGCTTCCTCCTCTCAGTTCCTCCTTTATCCCTTCCCTTACAGCGCGGTTCAGGTGTCCGCCGATATATGTGAGACAGATACTTCGCCGCTTCCTTTCCCCAAAAAACCAATGTATACAATTTATACCAATTTCCTAAATGTGATGCTCACCACGATGCAGAATTTTGAGGTGCACAACAAATCTTCGGAGGATTTAATTGTGAACGCGGTGCGTCGACAGTGGTGCCTTGGATAGCGGAGCGCTGCGCGTGCCAGTCCAGCGTTGTGCGTGTGCACGTGCGAATGGTGTGTGCGAGGCGACGACGACGAAGAGCGTGGCGAGCACGAGGAGCGGAGAGCTGACGTGTCAGAAAACCCAGGTGTGAAGGGAGTTAGCACAGCGGAGCTCGGGTCATTTCAAGCGTGGAGGTGGCAGCCCGGACGTTGGGTCCGTGCTGCCGTGGACCTCCCTTGGATCACCGACGCAAGCCTCCTGCATTCCATTCAAGCGTGGAGGTGGCAGACGTCGGACGTTGGGTCCGTGCTGCCGTGGACCTCCCTTGGATCACCTACGCAAGCCTCCTGCATTCCATTCAAGCGTGGAGGTGGCAGACGTCGGACGTTGGGCTCGTGCTGCCGTGGACCTCCCTTGGATCACCGACGCAAGCCCCTGCATTCCATTCAAGCGTGGAGGTGGCAGACGTCGGACGTTGGGCCCGTGCTGCCATGGACCTCCTTTGGATCACTGACGCAAGCCTCCTGAGTTCTTGCAAGCGTGGAGGTGGCAGCCGTTGGATATCCAGCGTTTCGGGACGCCGTAGACGGGTCCTGACTACGCTTCTCGATCCTGCTGCTGCAAAGTTCTTCGGGCTGTTGGCGGAAGACCAGCGGCGTTTTCCTGCAGTTCTCTCCGCTCCTACTACCACCTGGACCCCTTCCGCCACTTTCTTCGACGCAACGCCAGCGACGCGTCGCACTGCATCCACCCACACTACATCCATCCCTGTCTGCAAGGGATCCCTGCTTCACCTGGGACGCTCAGTACCTGGTGAACTCTTTCCTTTATTCTGTAGTGTTGTACGCGTGTTGAGTGTGTGTTTTTCTTGGTTTGTTCCCGTTTCTTATTGGCTCTTTTGCTTTAATTTATAAATATGCCTTCGTTTTGTTTCCGCTGATCTCTCTGTTGTTTCGTTCGAACCTGTACGCGATAGCGTTCCCCTTCGGAAAGTCGGGGACGCGTTACGAATTCGCGACAAGGATGCAGCTTTTCATGTCGACTGTCAACCTTGCCGGTATTTTGCCACTGTGCGAAACTCTATGATCTAACAGCACTCTGGCAGTCAGCTTGCAGATGTCACAGGCGGAATATGCGAAACACGAGAAAACGAAACTGTAACCAACGCGGTGCATGGTTTTGTTCGTTTAGTTTTCCCAACTTTCGGTATTATCCGTATAGCACTTTAGCCGCCGCGGTGGATATCAATGCACATTAAGGAACCCCAGATGGTCGAAATTTCCGGAGCCCTTCACTACAGCGTCCCTCATAGCCTGAGTCGCTTTGGGACTATAAACACCAATAAACCAAACTATACGACCCTTTCTTCTGTGCAAGTAAAACAAAAAACGACAACTTATTTTCAAACAAAATAGTTTGTTAAAATGAGCCTGTTAGGTTTTGCTCAATAATTTTGTTTTGATCACTACTCTATGGATGTTGGAAAGTTGCATCAGAGTGCGCATCAACGATGGCGACGGCTATGAGTTCTTATGTGCAAGTTTAAGCCGGAGATGCCATTGAGTTGTTCTAATATTCGCTTTCTTTGCGTGATTAATGCGACATGTAGTAGAACAAGGGACTTGAAAAGCGCGCGCTTACACTGGATTCTGCACTGCAGGTGGTCTAGCACTGTGTTCTTGAAGTTCTCCGCTGTCCACTCGCCGAGCCATGCGTCGGAGCTCAGTGAATGGATGTTTCGGGCTCATTTTAACTTCTACGGCTGACAACAAGACTGAAGACTGTACTCAGTGATTAGTCGTGAAATAGGCTGCATTGCCACCCTTAAGGCTGTCTGTGTTGAAAGATGCTAGCAGATGTGCCAATTGATTCCGTTATTTTGCAACCGAGCGGAGGCTATGACCGAGCAAACATTGAACTGCTTAACACGCGCCTGACACTGTAGCCCCGTAGACAGCAGGGGTTCAACCTACTCTCGTGCACTTAACTGCTCAGTCACCTCGTGAATACCACGGAGTAGGTAGATCTGCGCCCGAAAATGCTGTTTTTCGTGTGCTTTGCGATCATTTCTACCTTAGCGTCATTTTATCGTAGCGGTCACTTCCGCTGAAAGCATATGCGCCCAGCAGACACTTTCATGTAAGCTCAATCCATAAGCTAGTTGGCACTGCAGAGGTGTCGGAATCATTCAACAAGCGTTGATTTATTCATCACTGTTATCCTCACACTTTAGTTGATGCCAGGGTTGTACCCTCAGTTGCTCCTTCCGCAGTTGTAGCGAGTAACCTTGGTCTATCAAATTCTCATCTGTGTTTCTGAAAAGGTATACAAGAACTAATGGGAAGAGATTAAGGGAAGTCTTGGCTTCAGGTGATGTATAATCTTTGTTTATTTTTCAGAGTGTAAGCCAGCCTTTTCACATTTTTGATGCAGTGCAACTTTCCACTGCAACAACCTGCGACTTACTTTTAGTTAATACACTGCTACTTGCCTACTGCACTGCAGCTTTTTGAGTGTGTAATTTGCTGCCATGTGCACTTCACGTTCACAGGCAGCTGCAGCAGAACAGCTGTCGTTTTTTTTAGCACTTAAAATTTTATGCGAGGCTTTGCCCTAGATATTTACAACTTAATTTCACGAGAGTAATTACAGTGCTGACGTTTTACCCTTTGCATTTCTCACAACGTTTGAACTACAACTCATAGTATTCCCCAAAAGCATGTTGCTTGTGTACAGCCTTGCGTTCTGTTCTGTCAGGAAACATGGAATATACATCAGTAGCTGGAAGTGATAACCAGATCAAAAAAGTGCAAGCTAGGCCTGCATCAAATAATGGACTGCTCCCATACGCACTGTTCTGTGCTAACACTGAAGCTTGTAGTGTGGACGGCTCAGAACCTGTGATCTTGAAGCTGAAGAGGGCATGCTTTGTTGTGTAGTCACCGGATTCATCTGTGCTCAGGAGTGCACATTTCAGGCTCTTTCAAATTTATGCTTAACAACAAGACTGGCGAAATGGTCAGCTGTAAACGATTTTAGGTTACCGCAGCTGAGGTTGGCCATTTAATGCATTTCAGCTGGCATGCGACTTGAAGTGTATAGTTCAGTCCCACATAGAGAAGTGACCAGAATATTTTATGGCATTGGCGGCCCAGAAAAAATTTTACTGTTTGTGGAACTCCATTAGGGGCAGATTTAAGGGGTTGGGGAGGAGTTGCCGCCCTACCCCAGGCGAGAAATTTTACATTTTACATAGAAAAGCCATGCTAAACCTCATTTTTTCGATGAAAAACATCCAAGTAATGCGTCAAATTGCAGTGCCTCCCGAATTTCCGACAAAAGTGACCCATAAATGCGCCCCTGACCCACACATGAAAGTATTGCGATTCCTTAACACGTGAGCATTGCATGCCTTAAAATTTCTGCTAAGAATGCAGTGAGAACACCAAATGACATTTTGTTTCCATTCGTCTGTAGTTGTGTGGCCATGTGGCAGTGTCATGCGACCAGTGTTCCTGAATTGCTTTAACACAAGTTGCCATCTACTGCCGCGAGAACAGCACAAGTTTTATATAAATATTTTTAGACGCCCTGGACTAATATGAGTATTAACACCACATTACCGAGCACACTGTCTATACTTCTAATCCAGATGTTCTCTGGGCTGTAGAGTTGAGCATTGAAGCAGTACTACTCTCAATATCTTGTGTGCATTTCTGTCACCAAAACCATGTTTGCGCTAGATGTGCCTGCTACTGCTAGTCATGGAAGTTGTGCTAGTATGTGCTAAGTTGTTAAGGATGCACTGATAAATTAAAGGAGGCTCTGGAAGGGATAGTGCTGGCAATGCATCCTGCTTTCAAACATGAACCATCTGTTAATGCCAACTAAATGAGAAAATGGGTGCTAGCTTTGGCTTTCCAGGAGAGTATTATTGTCATGAAAGGCATCTTTTGTGGTACTGTGCTGTTGTACAAGAACTGGACCCACCATCTGGATTTGTAGTTGTAGCGGAATAACCAGAAAACCTTAAAAGCACTCCAGTCGCTTCATGAACTACGTCGAAAAAGATGGCTGCTCAGAGTGTGCAAGCAGAATACATAGAGTGGTTGGCACAGCTGCTTGCTACTTTGGGTCTTTGCTTAAGTATGCTTCATCACCCTGTTTATTTTTGGAGGCACTGGAGCTCTCGCAAGAGGCAGAAGAAAAACGTTTTCAGGCAAACACTTTCTGAACAACTGCTGCCCCACCTAATTCTAGCTTGGTAGCCACAGTTCGTAAAAAAGCATATGTCTGGTGATTGCAACATGTGGTGTCTATAGGTTCAGAGGAACTTGTCTACCGTCATTCCTTGTGCCACAGTATCAGCACGGTTATGCATATGGACCATGACGGACAGTTCGGCATTTTGTGACTGTTTGTTGGTGGCCGTGTGCATGAGCGAACCTAAAGCAGTGGGCTTGAGCACTGTAATTGTACCATGAAGCGTAATGTGAACTGCTTCCCTTGTTTTTCATTATGTTTAGTGTCTCTTGACCAGTGCACTACAAGACAAGATTCCTTTGAATGAGCCCAAGTTCATGGATCTTTCCATGTATAAACGTTGTGTCTTGTGTGTATTGCTGCTGCTACCGTTTTCATAAATGCAGCCATTTATGAAAATGATTCAGCATAGTATTCATACCTGCGACAGAATTCTTACATGTTGTTGTCCTGTTTTTTTTTTTTTTTTCTGGCATTATCATGCTTTGACCTGTGATGTAAATGAGCATTTTTATCATGGTTTGTAAAAAATCTCAGTGGCGACCAGGGGACTACCACGTATGGGATCCAATTTTTATTACCTAGTATAAAACATGTATTTTACCTTCGGAGTGTTGGTTTAATTGGAAAAAGTGCATCATGAAAGGTACTTCCCTTCATAAAGGCATATCCTAGTGAGTGCTAAGATATTGCAATATGTATTTTGTTTTTGCTGTCTTCTAGTGTTGTTCTTGTGCTTGTTAGCTGTGCTTCTCATATAAAGCGCCTACCCTCAATAGCATGTCCGAGACCACTGAAGAAAACTTCTTGCAACTGGCACATGCTGTGTATTTGGTAACAGCAGATGAGGCTTTATTGCCATGTTTTTGACTGGGCATGTCATTTGATATTGCAAGAGAATTTCAACTTTTGTATGTGATGACGAGCAAGATTACTGTTTTGAAAATATAGGGAGAGATTGCAATCCATGGAAGCTAGTCAGCATAGCATAGGTACCTGAATCCTTGAGCAAGCACTGGATTAATCCACCTTTTTTTTTTTCGAGTATCCCAATTGAGGTGCAAACACTAAAGCACAGGTTCTCACTCTTTTTAGCCATGGGGGGGTCCATCCCTTCCTGTCTGCCACGCATGCAGAAAGGAGCATACAAATATGGGGTCTCAAGAAATGCCCAAATTCAATTAATAATGACTGGCTGTACAGTGAAACACTCGGCAGTGAGAAATTACAGCTTTGTTAGTCCCACAGCAAAGTTGGTAGAGGAAAGGTGTGGGTTTTAGCATGCATGGACTTTGGTGCTGAGGGAACCCGAAAAAGCATTCCAATTTGCGGAACTAAGTTTAAGAACCCCAGCATCAGAGTAGTCTTTCCATGTGGGCGGATTAGATAAGGAAGTCAGTGAGGACAGGGTGGCCGCAGCTGGTGTACAATCGGGTTAATTGGCCTAGCTGTAGTCCTGCAGTAGATGCGCTTGAGCTGATGATGAACAGAAGTCCTCAACTCAGTGTGGTGATTTATTTCCGTTTTGTTTGTTGGCCTTTCAGGTTGTGGGGCTGCCTTCTGACATTTTCACTCAAGTTCAAGTCTCCACTATGCCAAGCTGCGGATCACTCAGAACCAAGCCATTGTTACTGACCTATTTTTCTTGAAGCAGTGAAAAGCTTTTGAAGGGTGCCTGAGTGTTTTTTGTCATGTCCATCACTCATTCATGCACTGTACCAACAAACCTATTGCCGTTTTGTTCTGTATTTGAAGTCTGATGTGATGCTTTGTTAACTTGTTCGCACTGACGATGGCAGCTACATTTCGATGGAGGCGAAACGCAAGGTGCCCGTGTACTGTGCAGCGTCAACGCATGTTAAAGAACCTCAGGTGGTCGAAATTAATCCGAAGTCCTTCCTTATGGCCTTCCTCATAGCTCGTGTTGCTTTGAGACGTTAAACCCTGTACACTGTACCATGCAATATTTGCTCAGGCTTGCCTTAGATGTTTGCATTTGGCATTCCCAGCAGCAATTTCTCTGTTGCCATTTCACGCTTTGCCCTACATGCACCATTAAAATTGCACTTTAAAAATGTGCAACTTCACACTGACATCAAGGTAGCTGCGCATGCTCAAGAAAGTCTGTGTTGATAAAACCAGTCAAGCTAATAAATTCTGTTGGGGCATTAAGGCTATGGAATTGTGAGATTTCACCAGATTGTTAAAAAGCATCACTATGTGGCTTAGCATTCCACAACTGAGAATGTACTTGGCATGTCTGTTTCATCAATCATTTAGCGAACAGCTTTTGTGTGGTGGCTCTTTTGTTGGCGTGGTTTAAGAAGTGGCACTGACAGTAGGGTCGCAAAGCATTGCAGTTTGTGCTGCTGTTTGGACAAGGCTGCAATCTGTACTCGGCATTCAAACCCAGATAATTGAAGGGTATTGTGAGGAAGAGAGACGGGTACTTTTGTTTTTAGAAAAGGAAGCACTGGTGCCAGTCATGATGGAACATGTGTAGCAAAACAGCGATGTAGTTCCAACATCGCATGCATGTTCTGCTATCTTTCGTGTTCCATAGTACATACAATTAACTGGTCATAGTTTCTGCTTTTATACTAATGAAATACTTGTAAATGTGTTTTTCACCACTGCTATAGTGTAATAAGCTCCTTGATCAGATATAAAGTGCACTCTCCAATACACTTGACCTGAACCGACAAGGTGGGCTTTTAATGAGTTTGTAAAGTGGACATTAAACATTAAAAGCACACTGTTGATATGTAGATACCTCTGGTTAAGAGGCCAAACTAGCCGTTTGGTTAACAGATTAAAGAACATGACAGGTATTCTCCAGGCATATTTGAAAACCTGTCGTACATTGTTTTCTTTTGTTCATTGTGTTGAAGTGTCTACTTATGCTTGATGTCTTTTGTAATTGCACACACTGCCCAAAAGTAACGAAGATGTTATAAGCATACATGATGAGAACACTGAGGCAACAGCCGTTGCAAATGGCATCTGGAACTATGAGAAATCGTGAATGCCCAAAGGATGACTATTACAGCTGGAAGTTATCATCCTGGCGCATGAATAAGCAGCAATAAGCGTACCAAGTTTCCATTCGCTGCTAGAGGGAAGTTGAGTGTTGCAAATGGCATCTGGAACTATGAGAAATCTAATTTCCATTCTGTAACTCATTTTTAAGGCAAGGCCAGCTGTTATCTATGCATTGAGGTGTATCCGTCATATTTTAAGCAACATGTTTTGTTTGCTGTGCAGGCTTGGTCACCACTCACGGCAGCTGCAGCTCATCACCTCAGCAAGAATTGCAGGCAGGAAGACTATGTTACCTGTGCCCCGAGTGTGGCTATGCCGCAGCTAGTTATACCACCTTGAAGAGTCACCAGAGGACGCACTCCGGAGAGCGCCGCTTTCGCTGCAGCCATTGTGGCCAGGCCTTTTTGACAAGGGGCTCCCTGGAAGACCACCTCCGCACGCACACGGGCGAGAGGCCATTCCAGTGCAGTTACTGCAGCCAGAGCTTCAAAACGAAGAGTGTCCTGACTGTGCACCTTCGCACCCACACGGGCAAAAAGCCGTACAAGTGCAATCACTGCAGCAAGAGCTTCACAACAAAGTGCATCCTGACCGAGCACATTCGCACCCACACAGGGGAGAAGCCGTATCGGTGTCAGTGGTGTCCCATGGCCTTCGCACAAAAGACTACGCTAAAGCGTCATGTGCATACCCACAGAAATGATAAACCACTCTAGTGTCACCTTGCTCCAAGGGCATCTGTCCACAGGCTGCACCTGAACTGAGAATAACATACTTGGATTTTGAAGTACAACGGCAACAGGGACAAAGCAAGATGACGACATAAGTGCTTACTCTCAATTGAAATTTATTTTGAAAAAAACACTTTTACACGGATCTTCGGCCCCTTCTGCCAGCATTTTGTGACAGCCCTCCTGACAGCAGCGTCGTGCTAAGCTAAGTACTGGCCAAGATTCTCTCAGCGTTGTACAATGTGGATGCTTGTATGCTCCTACTGAGGGACGAGTATCCACTGTGACCAACTGAACTGTGATTGTGGAACTTCGACATGTTTTTCTAGGGGTTTGTGATAATGGTATTTTTGAATGTGGATCAAATACGAATAAAGAAAAGATGGCTTCGAATATCGGATCGAATACCTGCTATGGGAAAAAAGTTATTTCGGAAAGTGATAAACAGGCAAATGTTGTTGCCCGTATTTTTTTTTCAAAACTGAGTGTGGAATTTGCAACTGAATAAACAACACTAGACAGACTCAGCACCATATAAAAAAAAAGATGCATACAAAAATGTATACTGCTTGATTAAAACAGGCTAACAGAATGCAACCTGTTATGTGGTCATTCAAAATGAGTAACAAAAAATATATTTACATATCACTGACAACTAAAAATAACATGATGGCTAGTAAAACCTCATTATTTTGAATTTTAAGTGACTGGAAGAAATGGCCGAGTTATCTGAAGGTCGATTTATTAACTGCCCAGCTCCCCAGAAAAAAAGTTGTCAGTCGATTTCAGTAATTAGGCCAAATGCGGTTATGTGCGCTAGCGTGACAATTGTCGGTTGGAGCTACGCTCTACTAGGTGGTACCAGGCTACCACCTCATTACCACCCCAACTTGTTTGGAAGTTTAGCTACTGTGCGAGCATCATCCGAATCACGTTCTCCTAACTGCTGCTGCTCATTATGCTTAGCTTGGTGCGCTTAGGGGTGGTGCCACCTAATTAGCGCCCCAGGTTCTCGCCTGGTTGCTGCCGGCTACACCTTGGCAAGTAAGTCACCCGGTGGGTAGGTGAGAAGGGGAACAGTGGCTCGAGGCAGGTGCTATGGCAGGTGTTGCATAGGTTGGACTTGGGTAGCTTGTGTCGGGTTGCAACCCAGGTTGCTCTTCCAGAGCAGCCTGTCATAGCCTCTACAGCTAACAGCAAGGCTGGTGTTTCAATAGTTGGCTGCAACAGAGCTTATTAGACTAAAGGTGCTCATCTAACAGGGGTGTAAGATAGTGTTATGGGATATTAAGTATTCCGCCAGGGCAAGTACAATGTTTTGCAGCATCCCAACTAAACTACTGTAGAGTTCATAAGCCAAATGTTTACATGCATACAAATGGCAAAAACTGAAATCAGAATGACTAGAAACCGAATGACATCACTTTCAAGCCGTTTCAACAGCTGGTTTTGTAGAAAAAAAGCAATATACATTTGAACCCATGACTACGTAACATCAAATGCGGTGCGCGTTTGCACCGCTGTCCTTTCAATGTCTAAAAAAATTGAATTACAAATAAAAATTGCTTCATGAACTATTATAAGGCAGCTCAATGGTGAAAAAGACAAGAGGTCAAAGATTTTTCACGAAATGTTTTCTCAAACTGGTAAAAACAGAACACCAAGGGTGCCAATGTGCTAAAGTTGAAAACACATGCTGAATGGTTTGTTAGATAGTTTGGCAGTTTTCAGCATGCAAGAATATGATACAAAGGTGGACCACTGTCCATTTGTAGACACTTGAAGCAAGTGGAATGCATGTGTCCTGCTGTCAGACAAAGGGTTAAGCAGGTTTTGTTACTACATTCGCTTTTTCAAGCACGCAAAAGTAGGACAACGACGGCATGCTGCAAAAAAAAATTTAAACCAAAATTAAACCTTATAAAAAAGCAAACACAACTCTCTATAACTGATCCAGATCTTCATGCCATTGTTTACTGTTGCAAATGTCCCCACAGTTGTTCACCTAATAGTTTTGTCTATCTCGCAACTCTTTCTATCGTGGCTCCATATAACACACAACAATGTGGGCCACGTCCCAATAAGTTCCTTGTTTCCTTTAAAGGAGAACTGAGGGCAGCTTCAACCTGTTTCTCTTTTGAGCAAAATTATGTTGTTAGGCTCTTTCGGGCTCTGTTGATGTTCATTTGGCAGTAAAAGACGTAATCATTGGCGAGAAGTTTAGAGTTGAAAATGAAATGTTTTCTTCCAGCCATTTGATTCAAACTTGCAACATTAATGATGATGGAAAAAGAATCAAAGTCCGTGTGACTGCTGGCTGGGAGTGGATGGTGGTATGGTCTCACCACAGAGATCCGCATTACAAAAGTGTTGATGCCATCATTACTAGCTTGTGAAAACAACCAGTGGCATCACTACCTTTTCGACCCTTTCTACTTTTACCTCCAGTGAAAGTCGCCTCTTCATCATTAGAACATAGAAATCGGTCGGTATAGGCCAACTTCAGTTCATCCTCAGTGTCGCTTTGAACAACGAACCTCAACAGCAAGGGTCTTTCAGCCAAACTGGCAAATTTAAGCAATGTGCAATTGCTACCTGCAATTGCACAGCAGTTCCAGACGACCGCAGAGGTCTGTGTAGCTGGAGCTTTAGGTGAATATTCTGTTCATTCCCATAAGAAGAAGTGAGACTAGGGCAGTTTTTTGCCTTTATGGTTTTGCATGTGGTGATTCAGGTTCGGCTTCCGCGTAAAGACCTTGGGACACAAGTGGCACTGGTATCGCTTCTCACCCGTGTGGGTGTGAAGGTGGTTTGCCATGGTTTTGTTGTTTGCGAAGCGTTGGCTGCAATAGATGCACTGGTATGGCCTCTCCCCAGTGTGGCTGCGAAAGTGCACAGTCAGGGTGTCACTCCTTGCAAAGCTCTTGTTGCATTGCGTGCACTGGAAGGGGCGCTCTCCGGTGTGTATCCTCTTGTGTTTCTTGAAGTCACCGTGAAAATTCGTGGCGTAGCCACATTCAGAGCACTGCAACTGGTACTGTCCTGCTGGTGGATTTTGTGTGGATGATGAGTGGCAGCTGCCATGAGTGGTGACCGAGCCTGCAAAATGGAAAAAAAATCATGTTTCCTGAAATAATGGAGATATGCTTCAATGCAGTCATATGAGATGACCCACCTCCCAAGAACTGCCCAATGGTCAAGACACTCATACTTCGCAAGCCTTGTTACATTGCTAACAGCTGTAGGGCCAAATTCGGCAACTAAATGTTTGAGGCAAATAAGGAGATTTTGTTTTCAAGCTGCCACCCACTTTGCACCAGCATTACAGCTGACAAACAATGTATAATAGCAAAAAGATGGGTCAATATAATATATGAGTTAAAAGGGATAAGTATTTGCAGCTACTCCACAACTCTTAGCAGTTACTGAGATAAAAAAACAACTGAAAGAGAAGACTTTATTGCCTCTCACATATGAAATGTCTCACCAGCTTCATGTCATAAAAAAACCCCCAAAAACCATGAAAAATATATTAGACTAATTAGGTAGGTGTGAGGTCCGCATTCAAAATCTTCAGCCAATCTATGTGCTCTAAGCCTGCCTTTGGCAGCACTAATATTGCAAGCACTTAAACATATCCACATTATTCCATGAGCAGAAAGTGTATGAAGAATGACCTACATGGGTTTGGCAATAAGACCTCATTATACATATAAATATAAGTACATAATTTCACTGCCAAAAGTTATGGGACATGACACTACTAAGAATGGGGCTTTTTTCACCAATCAAAACCGCAACAGTATAACAAAAACATGTATTCATGGCCAAAAGTGCTCAGGCGTGGTTCCTTAGCAGCTGGTGTAAAAACAAAATTGAGAACAGAACCACAGGGTGCAAAAAGAGGCTTATTTTAACGAGCACATAAACAGAATTTTTCACTAGGAAGCCTAATGTAATGCTAACTATTATTCCTTGCATTCCAGACTGCATGAAAAATTGGAGGGGCACGTAAACTCCACCTTAAGGATACTACGCGATAGCGTTAAATGAGTTATTGCCCAAATAAGCAGAATTGGTCATTCTCCCCTTTACTTTCATAGAAACCTAGGAGTCCTCATACCACTCCCAACACAATGGTGCAGCGGTTAAGGGATGTGCCCTGCAATGGCAGGTGCTGCCACCGATGGGCCTTGTGTGACCAAAGTTGCTCTTTCCGAGCAACCTCTCGTGATCCCCCGTTAATTTAACTGCCACCTGCCAGAGCGGTTAGTTTGCCCACAATCCGGTGGGTAGGTCGTGACCACCCTACTAGGTGACGTGACCTAGGTTGCCCACTAAATTTGCTTCTCCGGGGGTGGCTGCCCGGGCCACTTTACGCCACCCGATTTATTGCTCACAATGCCGACACCGGATTTTGTGTGCAACAGGGCCTTTAATGCTAATGTGTTAAAAACCTGCCTTTGCATTCAGGAACTAAAAATGAAACAGAGCAACAGAACAACACAGGCAACATCAAGAAACCCGAAAAAGGAAACGAAAAAAAATGCTCTTTCAGATACTTCCAGATGTCATTGCAAATTGAGAATGGTTACATGTTCTAATCAATGTTGCCCATCCCTTTCACCCTTCATCGTACTCAGCGCACAATTACACAAGGCATCAGGTATCATTCCATTGAGGATAAGTGTACAGATGATGGCATTTTGCAACTGATCAACGAATATTTAAACGCACAGTAAAGACACATACAGGTATTCAGTTATTGCGAATGAATGCACTATGACGAGTTAAATTATTAGTGACAAAAGATTTCAAAACATGAGAGCATAGTTGGAGCTTTACATCTGCGCTTTACTGCATAACCAAGAACACTGCTGCTAAGACTGGCAACTTTCACACTTGTAACAGCTGTTCTACTTTTGAAAAACACCTTTCAATTTCAAGGGTTTGTAAACTAGGTACAACATGAAACGCTGTCTCAGCAGTAACTCACACTGCAAGGCTAGTTGACTCGGTCGTAAACATCATTTCTAAAACCATTTAAAGAAAATAGACAGCCGCCATGCACAAAATGCTGGATAAGTGCTCCCACAAGAATGAAATCGACACACGAAGTGTGGTGGCAAAAAGTGAAGTGCAGGACTACCGGGTGATGCATGGGTGTAGTTCTGCCAAATGTCATGCATTCCAATATCTTCAGCCCCTGATTAGAACATGCGTATGAAGCTGACCAGACTGGTCTGGCTATCACAGAGGCTTTCTCGAGTACATGCTATCACCTTCATGACAGCATGGGCAGTTGCACCCCAGAGATACTTCAAGGAGCATAGTGAATAATGCAAGGAGGGTTAACAGTAAAACGACAGCAATGTTTCTGCTCCCATGAGGAAAATGAAGTATGAAATGTATATATGCACAGAGACAAATTAGCAAATCATGATGTAAAACCAGATGTGCAAAACAAAACAGCCCAAGTTTCTGAGCATCACACTGTGGATATGCAGCAGTGCACATAATGGTAAATGCTCAGAAACATTTCAGTAAGCCACACTGCAGTGAGGTGAGCATGCAGAAGTAACACTGCCTCTGCTATCGGCAATCAGTGGGGTGGTGACTTGGGCTTCATCAAAAATGTCAGAAACGAGGATTCCAGCCTGGAAAAGAATAAGTATGAGAAAGCACATATACATCATCTAGAGACAGGCCTTCACGAGTCTTTTCTTTACATTTGCTGTACAAATAGAGAATTAAATTTTACAATATGAAGTTGTTTGGAGCAATGGCAGAATGCAACATAAAGAAAGAAGGAGATAATTACAATGTTTGTTGAAAAATTTGGGTCCTAGGTCTACCATGATCACCAAAAGCGAAGGGAGACCAATAGTCAGAGAATGCACTTACTTGAAGATTGCCTGTTTGTTTGATGGCACACGCAAAATGCAGCACAACACAAACTCTACACTATTTATAAGTACATTTGACTAAATAACTCAAACTTTAAGAAGACCAGAGGAAAAGAAACAGAAAACTTTATCAACACGTTGCATTCTAGGTTCTTGTCACGGATACCCGGAGAACACTCCTTCTACTAGCGTTCGGTGTTCATGCTCACGGTTTGGTGCTGATGAAGCGTTGCATGGGTTCAGTCAGTGGCATCCAGGTAGCCGGCGTTGAGGTAGAGTTCGAAGTGCTCAGGCTGGCATCACTGGCGGCGTCGTAAGAGCTCCTGGTCCAAGTGCCCGTGGAGGTGATGCTGGTGACATTGGCGTTGTGGGCACCACCTGGATGGGCGGCAACAGCGCTGGAGGCACCCCTGGCCGTAGCAGGTGGTTGCGCCAGCCGTTGACTCCCCGGAACAGGCTCAGGAACGGCAGGAAGTCCACGGTGTGACGCCGTAGAACTCGAGATCACCGAAGCGGTAGCCGGCGTTGCTCTCTTCCAGCCGAGGTGTTCCTGACCCACCGGAACCTCCGCTTCTCTGTTGTCGCCCCCCGTGCCATGCTATCCCTTGCGCTTTTATAATCTTGCCGTTGGTACACGTCATCCTTGTCGTCTTCTCTTCTCCACCAGTCATCTCTTCCCACCTCATCGAATACTTCTTCATCTTCTTTATTCTTGGGTTAATACACGTCATGCTTATCGTCATCCTCGTCGTCTTCTCCAAACTTCTTTAGTTCATACTTCTATTTCAAACTTCCTTGTCACGTGTGACAGTTCTATTCAGCGGAAACCCCGGAGCGCTGAGAAAAGCAGGTGGCCCACCTAACACCTAGGTCACGTGGCCTTGTGACGTCATCACAACCTGCTCACCGTGGCAGGTGGCATTTAAATTAACGAGCGGTTGCGAGAGGTTTCTCGAGGAGAACACCATGTCTCTCACAAGCTTGACTGGTGGTTATGTTTGAAACACCCATCTGCCGGGGTAATGGTGCATCACTTAATTGGTGCACACCACTGCACTTTGAAAGGTTTGTGTTGGGTTTTAAGACACATAGGCAACTCAGGCCATCATTTTCTTGCGATAAGTAAAGGTACAAGGACTCCCCGTGATCTATAAAAGTAGAGGATGACCAATTAGCCATATATGGGCACATAGGCAGAACCTCGGCGACAGAGGAGTACTTACTCTTAAGGGTAGCTGAGCATTATGCGATGGTGAAAGAAGTTTCCGCATCTTCGAAGTTATACACAAAGAGGATCCCAACCTGCTGAAGGAACTCATTAACGCTGTCGCAACAAACCCTTTCCTTCCCCCTTAGGGTGGAGGTTATCATAATTGCCAGCCCGACTATGTCTACTGCAAGACAAAGGCCTCACCCATATCTCTCCAATTAACCTTGTCCTGTGCCAGCCGTGGCCATCTTATCACTGAAAATATCTTAATATCATCCGCCCACCTAACCTTCTGCTGTCCCAGCTATGCTTGCCCTCTCTTGGAATCCACTCAATTACCCTCAATGACCAGTGGTTATCTCGCCTTCGCATTACATGCCCTGCCCAAACTCATTCTTTCTCTTGATTTCGACTAGGATGTCATTAACCCGCTTGATTCCTGACCCGCTCTGCCCGCTTCCGGTTTCTTAACGTTACACTTATCACATTTCTTCCCATAGCTCACTAAGTTGCCCTTAACTTACGCTGAACTCTTTTTGTAAGCCTCCACATTTCTGTCCCACAGTTAAGTGCTGGTAAGATACAGCTGTTATATACTTTTCTCTTGAGGGGTACTGATAAACTGCCATTTATGATCCGAGAGTACCTGCCAAATATGCTCCACCCCATTCTTACTCTAGATATTTCACTCTCGCGATCCGGATCTACAGTCACTACCAGCCCTAAGTAGACCCATTCCCCTACCACTTTCAATGTCTTGCTGCCAAGATGTGGGTTTGATCCCGGCCGCAGCGGTCAAATTTCGATAGAGCCGAAATGCTAAAGGCCCATGTGCAGTGTGATATTAGTGCGTACGTTAAAGAACCCCAGGTGGTTGAAATTATCCAGAACCCTCCACTACGGCATCGCCCATAGCCCAAGTCACTTTGGGATGTTGAGCCCCATAAACCACAAGCTGCTGTTTCCTTCAGAGACTGTTGAACATTACTTTTTCTGTATATTAATTTTTAGACCCATCGTTCTGCTTTACCTAAGTTATTGATCATATTTTGCAATTCATCTCCCAAGCGACTTAGTGAGGCAATGTCATTAGCGAATAGACTAAGTTATTCTCCATTAACTCTTCTCCCAAACAGTTCCCAGTCCAGGTCTCTGAATACCTCCTGTAAACAGGTGATGAATAACATTGGAGCGATCGTGTCTCCCTGCCCGACACCCTTCCTTATAAAAATTTTAATGCTGCCTTTATGTAGGACTATGGTGGCAGTGCAGCCATTATAAATATCCTCCAGCACATTTACATAAGGCTCTTCTACATCCCGATTTCATAATGCCTGCACGACTGCTGATGTTTCGATTGAGTTGAATGCTTTCTTGAAATCTATGAAGGCTATATATAGGGGCTGGTTATATTCTGCACATTTCTCCATCACCTCATTGATAATGTGAATATGGTCTATTGTCGAGTAGCCTTTACGAAAGAAAGCCTGCCTGACAACTTCGTTGAGTGAAGTCTAAGTTTGCCCCAATTCTATTAGCAATTACCTTAGTAAATACCTTGTAGGCAATAGACAGTAAGCTGATAAGTCTTAATTTTTCAAGTCCTTGATGTACCCTTTTGTTATGGCTTCAAGTGTTGTTAGCATTCTTCCAAGATTATGGTAAGCTTGATGTCATAAGGCATTGTTTATACAGGGTGGCTAGTTTTTCTAGAACTACCTATACCACTGGTCCGGGATCAAAAAGTTGTTTGCTTCATATGGATTTTAATTAGCCAAAGCCTTTTTAATACTCTTGGCGGTGGTTGAAGCAAAGTGTCAGTGCGAATAAAGTAGACATTAAAATTAGGCAAGTTTGAATAAACGGAAGTTCATTGTGTAAAATGACATGCATCACGAGAAATAAAAAAGGAGATTCATTGCTAATTTAGTAGCAAAATGGTGTATGCATTGCTGCACCTGATTCGCGAGTTATTTGAGAAGAATAACTTTGATCATTGGCTTTAGGTAACAAAGCATCAATCATCGCACTAGAAGGCGGAACAAATTTTAGAAAACAAAGAGCCAAAAAAAGGACCATGGGCCATATTCTGTAACAATTCATTTCCTTTTCATTCCATTTGGCCACTTGTCATTGGTCACTGCTACCACTCCCATAGGGTGTTAGAGCAGATGTCATGCTGATCATTACAGAAACGTACGCATGATGCCACCTGCTTGTATAAGCGCGTCTTGAGCCAGTGTCACATTGGCTGACCAGCACCGATGCCCACGAGTGAAGCAGCCTGATGACTCACTGGTTTGACACGCCTAACGAGCTTTATTGCCACTAGTTGTCTTGGCAAGGAAACTAGGCATCGTTTGTGTGAAGAAGTCATACCGCTGTATCTATGATTAGCCATTTCCTTTCCTACCTGCTGTAGTCTTCATCTTGACGTCAAGGCCAAATGAAATAGAAAATGAAGTGGATCGTTACAGAATATGGCCCCAGATCTCAGTAGCTAAGGATAAGGATAAACATTATCCAAAGAAGTGCCATACATGTTAGGTAATTAATGACATCAAAACTTGTACCAAACAAGAATGCACATTTTATATCAGATAGTGAGAAACAGGTTCTCTACAAGTCAGACACATCTCCCTTGAGATCACTTACGAAAGTTAACGTCCAAACAGTCAGTTGCATCAAAACTCAGATCACAAGTATGACAGCAGAAAAAATAACAAACCATAAGTTTTTAAAAAGGATTTGATCATAGGACTATAGGTCAATCAGCAAGGCAGCCACTTTATGAAGATACAGTGGCGACTCACAAAAGCGGCAAAGCAACACAAAAAAAGTAAAAAAAAAACTTGTCCTGCAATGCTCTGAACACGCTGCCTGGCTTCTTTGCAGGACTGAACATGTGCAGGTGCAAATTGTGCTTACAGAAGTTACGCATGTGTACCATGCATTTAGTCTCAACATCCAAGGGCTAAAATGATCGCAGAGCCCCCAGCACAGATGGCTTTCTTGGTAAAGCGGTGGAGATATTTACAAGCAGCTGTAAGCATGAAGAAAAAAATGCACTAAATATGTGACATCAGCACTTCAGGCTTCAGAGGGCCAATTCAATCCCAGATGGCAACAACTACGTTATTAATGCAGGACGGCGCACACTAGTCACAAGGTGCTAATACGTAGGTGCACAGCTGTAGGTGAACACAAACCAAGCACCCTTGGCTGTTCTGAATGCATCCTGAACAGCCTTCAGAGGAATTTGATGACATGAAATGTTCGTACTGAACAGCAGCTAATGCTGTGCTACATGTAATAACCTTAGTTTTTGTTGAACTGCTTTACATCCCATCCCACACCCAGGCATAGCTTATAACTTCTTTCACAGCTAACTATCCAAACACTAGCCACGCTGGCATCAAACAGTTGCCGCAGGCATCAAACATTCATCACTGGCTACCAATGCTTGTATTGATGAGGGAAAAGTAAAAAGGCGTGCTTTTATTAGAATGGAATTCAGAGGCACTGGGTCAACCACAGTTTTTTTCTGCAGCATTTCTGTCTCGGATATGAGACCATAAGGTGATACAACAGATGCCAAGATTGAACGTGCAGCTGCCCCCGTCGCTGAAGTATACAGTGATGCAGCCTTCCTAACCATGTGAACACCGTATTACAAAACAAGAGGAAATGGCACGGGGCTCAGATGAAAGTGCAACTTACAATGAAGCCCGAGTGGTGCGTCTCGCAAAAGCAAGGTAACTAAGAACTGGCTGCAAACTGTACAACATGAATGGGCATCAATTGACACTGCAAGCGACAGATGCATTTATTTCGTCATTATGGTTAAGGGGACACTGACGACAAGTCCATCCAATTTCTATTCTTAGTAAAAACCGATTCTACGGCTCTTTTGGAGCATGTTGATATTTGTCGAGCAGCAAAATAAGCATTTACTGCTGAGAAAATTGCATTAAAAAATGTTCCCACCATTCGAACTCTTAAGGTCTACACTGCAAGAACTCCATGATCTCTGTTTGCTTTTAAATAAATGGTGACGTAACCTAGCCTCTGAGATCTTCCCCCTGAAAATTGGGTCGTACTGTTTACTTGCGAAATCGGCCAATAAATGGCGACAAGCATATTTATTTTTTGACCTTTTCTAGCTTGGAAAAGCTTCCTTTTCAGTGGAAGTGGCTTTTTTGCCATTATAAAGCAGTAATATATTGACACAAGGCAACTTCATTTCGTCCTCAGTGTTTTGTGAAAAAAATTTTCTTACAGTCACAGTAGTGATGCCAATGGCAAGACGTTTCATCTTCCTCTTTGTTGACTAGTATACAATGCAACAAACAACACAAAAACAGGAGAGATTAGGCAGCACCAACTATTAGGTAGTTTGTGAGGGCAGAATCCGAGCAGAGTAAATGAAAAGCATGCGCACAAATGGCAGGAACAAAACAATGACAGTCACGCAGAAAGCATCGAATTAGACACTTTTTCAACGCTTACGTGGTGTCACAACATCTTCATTCTCACACCTGAACACAAGAATACATGTAGTAGCATCTATAAGTGCAATCCTGCACACTTTACTGAATAATTAGGCACGGACTTAGGCTATGCATCATAAAAGGTGCGCATGTACACATTCACTATTTTGTTGTCTGGAATGCGGAGGAGTCGCTCAGTAAAAACACTTGAGCAACCAAATGTTGCAAGGTTGTTAGAGAGACTTGGGCTGCAGCTGAGGCAACGGTGTACTTCCTGAACCAACTATGTACAACTGCAGCTAACTGCCACCCTGCAACACTTGGGCAAAATATACCGACATAGAACACGCTTCCTGCTCAAGCATATCTACACTTAAGTGCTGAGTAGCAGCAGCTTTTAGGTGATCCAAGTGAAACTTCTATCAAACTTGCCCTCGGTCTTTCTGAATCCTTTGATTAAAAAGGAAACAATATTTTAAGCTGCCATTATTATTATTACCTCCAGTTGTGCATTTATACATGGGACATCAGGCTCACATTTTTCACAAGCCCCATATGCATCATCAGTAGCTCCATGCCAAGCTAATGCAGAAGTACTAGGGGTGTGCGAATATTAGGAAATTTCAAATACCAAATCAAATATCCTCCTGTTTTAACGAATCAAATATGTTCTAAAGCTTTCTAATACTTTTTGAATAATTAGCGTGAAGTTTGAATAAAACATTACATACTTTTCTTCAAGTATTCCAAAAATAGGGACCATTTAGGGACCGTGGTGTGGTCCATTTGCATGAGTGTTCATAATCCTCATGCACGGCCGCTGACATTAGACGACGTGGCAGGGCCCAAGCAAGTTCAGCAAACCCAGCCTTTATGCCTGACCATTGAGGCCATGCCTGATATGCAGCTCTCGCCAGTCTCATACACCGAGACGTAGCACTAGTTTATTATTTTCCGTTATCAACAGCAAAACGTGCTTTTCCTATGTGCATAACATGACAATAATAAAAGTTATTACTCTGACTTCGTGTTGCTACCCCCCAAATAGAGATAAGTGTTGTGCCTTTTAAAATATACAGCTATCACTGTGAAAGCAGCTCTTTGGTGCTTCTCACGATTGCTCACTGAATATTTGCACAAGTAGCAAATATTCGTAAAGATATTTGATTCGTATTCGATTTGGTTCTTTCACTATCTGATTCGTATTCGATTCAGTAGCAAAGCTACACTATTCGTATTCAATTTGGTGTGGAAAAATATACTATTTGCACACCCCTAAAAAGTACCTATATTAACTTTTTCAAGTGAAGATTAGGCATAACAGCACCGATGACGATAGATGCATTCACAGTTTGAAAAGCACTGTCACGAAGAGCATCACGAAATGTTGGCAGAAAGTGCCTGAAATCTTAAGGAATACAAGATTCGCGAGAACAATTACTCTGCAGCATGTGAACACATGCTCTCAAGAAAAGCAAACCTAGACGCCTTTACCACTGCTGTGGGCTTGCATGTGACTTTTTAGATCTGTCGACAGCCTGAAAGCCATGGGACAAAGGCTGCATTGGTACGGCTTCTCTCCTGTATGGATGCGGAAGTGCTTCCTCAGCTCGCTTTTAGTTGTGAAGCTTTTGTTGCAATGAATGCACTGGTGTGGCCTCTCTCCTGTGTGGACGCGTAGGTGTGCTTTCAGGCTGTTCCTCTGCGCGAAGCTCTTCTTGCATTGGCTGCACTGAAAGGGGCGCTCTCCAGTGTGTGTCCTCTCGTGGTTCTTGAAGTTTGTGCGAATAGCCGTAGAATAGCCGCAAACAGGACAGACGTGTCGTCGTCCTTGTGCTCGTGATTTTTGTCGAGACAGTGAGCTGCGCCGGCTACCAGTGTTGACTGTGCCTGCACAATGAAAGAGAGTATGTTTCCTGAAATACGACAGATACAATTCAACAAATTATTGAGACAGCTGGTGCACTTCCCAAGAAAAGTTAGTGCACGGCAATGGTACTCTTACCCGGGCTTCTTCACGTGACTCACATATGTGGTGTTATAATTCATTAAGTACGACTTTGGGAACATTTACTCTTATGATAACAGGTGTTCTGTCGGCATGCACTTCACTTCAGCTTAAAAGTCACAACTGCCTATCATTACAAAAGGATCGTTGAAGCTGTAACTGTGTCAAGAATAGTAAAAATTGGAAGTGAAAAGAAGGACGCACATAACAGGCTTACTTTTACCAGTACACCAAAACGAAATTTTTACGTCAGCCTAATGCGATGACAATTCTTCACATATCAGATCATGAGTAGCAGCCTGCCATTGCACACAATTCAAAAAGCACAAAAAAAGCAAGTAAAAGCTCATAAATATCAATAAAGCTGGAAAAGAGAAGCATGAAAAAGAACTTTGTTTTGCAGAGTTCCGATGCCATGAAGAATGGACATTGCTTACACTCTCTAATCAACCTTGTCTTTTTTTTTTTAATTCTTGTGCACCACACACTAACAAAAGGCATCAAGCATGAGCAGACACCAGTGAAGGGAATGACCACTCAATATCATCATATGTGACACAGGTTTTCAAGGACCCCTATAGGATTCCTATCCTATTCTCTGATTTGTTAGCATCATCAAATAATGAATTGTATTTCTTGCCATAACCACTTTTACCGCAAACAACTAGTTGGTATTTGCAAAAATTTTATCATTGTTTGCATTTTACACCCAGTGCACGCTGTATAATCCCATTAAAAGCACATCCTCCCAGTTAAGGTCTCACATTAGGGCGACTGCATTTTAGAGGTGACCAAAGAACCTGCAAAAAACAATGCAACTGTTAAAACCACATTTATGGCAATTTAGCAAATATAAATGCACAAACTATGACCAGGTAAATCGATCACAAGTAATACAAAAAAATTGCAGAACATGCATATGCTGCCAGAAATGAATCAGTGCCGCACCAGAGAACCTGGTGCCCTGAAACAAGGAGTGGCGCTGGCACTTTCGTTTCGCGTATACAAAAATGTTTGTTTTGTGTTTGTGTGACAATGTTGTTCAATTCCATGAATTTGAGTGCAAATTAGAGAGAGAAACGTTGTCTGAACAGCAGGGTATGTCATGAGGCTCCTTTAACCCCTCCTGAAATCATGTATAAGTGGTCAACACGCAGCTGCTGTAGGGCGAGTGCCCCTTCAAGCATGAAATGTGCATGTTTGGGCTCAACAGGGAACTGCTGGGTCATGAAGTTATGCATTCATGCGCACATTTTGCACATTCTGCGTTCTCGGCCTCCCAGAACCCAACCCGACTCGCCTGGTCACCAGAGAAGCTTTCTTGAGCACGTGCAACTACCCTTATAGCAACGTGTGCAGTTGTTCCTTAATGAATGTTGCGAGCTGCAGATGACTAGCAGAAAGATAACGTATGACAAGTCAGCTAATTAAGTAACCGCACCAGTGAATATAAAGTGAAAATATTTGAGGAAAAACTGCAAAATATTGCCTTGCTGGGCAAGCATCACGTAAAACTTCAAGTGCAAAACAAAACAAGCATGGCTGTGTTGTGAAAGTACTGTGCACACGGATTGAATGTTGACACACTTTCCAACAAGCTGCACTACAGAAAGGACAGAAAAAACAATGGCCTGGCCAAAAGTAATCCGGAGACTGGACCAGGAGACACTTGCACAACATCGGAAATTTGCGAAGACGGGCTTCCAGCCTGAAAAACACACAAAAAAAATGTCAAGAAAATAAACAACCTAAAGTCAGCTCTTCACACCTTCCCCAATCATTCATTTCACTCTTCAGAGATTCTTTTGCACAAACACAAAAAAGAATGAGCCAAGCCGAGGTGTTTGGTGCGATTTTCAGAATGCTACAAGCAGGGGTGGATCTAAGGAGCAAAGAGTTCCCCCCGGACTCAAGTGAGATGTTTTATACAGGAAAACCATACCAAACCCCACTTTTTTTCTACCAAAAACTCGGAAAAAATACATGGTTCAAATAGGACCGCTAACCCCCCCACCCCCCCAACTGTAACTTCCAAGAGAGAAACCCATAAATCCACCCCTGACAAGAGCACAGAAAACACAAGACAACTCCAGTGTTTGCTGAAAGGTTAGTATACAAGAGGCGACTTTGGACACCAGGGACGTTAATGGCAGCACTTGTTAAAGTATTCAGATGCCTATGTCGTGCCGGCCAGCTCCCAGGGACAGCATTCACTTGATAACTGCTTACATTTGCAGAACAATTATTTTGCCTACCAACATATACAGTTCATGCATAGAAGACTGCACACTCAATACTCTCCTAAAGAGGCAAATTATATATGTGGTGAAAAAAAAAAAGTTTCCCCTATCAATACAAAATGTAAAGCAAAGTACAGTAGACTGCCTTTAGGATGAATTTTAAGGGACCAGAAAATTTGTTTGTCTTAACAGGAGTGTCAGTAAGAAAGAAATGTGAGCATGCTAGGCACATCCATATATATGCTACATGAAAACATAAAATGATTGAATGAATGAGCTGTTTATTTAGAAAGGGAGGCTCAAGGCTGTTCGTTGGGGAATTGGCTTGTTACGGAAGGAATAAAATGATTTTTTAGATAGAGGATAAAGCACTTAATGTACTATGCATGAAGTGATCTGAAGACTGATAGCATGAGACAAGCTCAAGTTATCCTACTATGCCATTAGCCAAGTTTTTTTATTTTTTCAGTCTTTTCTCACTGTCATCATGAAGAGCAAAACCGCAAAACAGGACGGGACTGAGGCAGACGACAATACAGGGCGGTTTTGCTCTCCATCAAGCTCAGAATGCTTCAAAGGTGCACAGAAGGGTAGCCTAGTGCCTCTCTCTTATTTCACTCCTCCAGCTGTTACCAACTCTATGAACAGGCACACCGTGCACCTTTCTGCACGCTGCAGGCAATGCGCACGGCGCTGATATTTGACCATCTCTGAGCCACAATAGAGTGCATTACTATGTAGGCCCCCAGGTCAATGAGCAGGTGCACCACACACCTTTCAGTCTGTGGGAGGCAACGCATGGCACGTGACGCACGCACATTGCAGAGATCTGACCTTGCCGCACCTCTGTGCCAGCTCAGGCGCGATGGTGCCCTGCCTTCTCCGCACTAGCAATAAAGCTTCCTTCCAAGGAAGTGTGTTCCCGCAAGATTGCTACTCCACAGTTCTGGTCCCTTAAAATTCATTCTTTCCCTGAACGTGCTGCGCGGATGCCCCGTGAATGGCACTGCGTGGGGTCGCCATGGTCCGCGGTCGCTGCGAAAGTTTGTTCTAACCGAGACATGAAGGCTAGTTCGTCTTAAGCGTATTTTTTTTACACTGAGTCCTATGGAAAGCCAACCAAATGGTCTTACATTGTTCATCTAACCCGAGATACTGTCTTGACCTACTTTGTCTTAACGAGAGTCTACTTTCCTCACAAAATATTGACTAAGTCAATTTTGCTTTACTTGAGCTTGTTATTGACAATAGTTAAAAAGAGAAGAAAGCAGGGAGTTTAACTATGTTCTAATTGCAGAGTGACCATTCTCAACAAAAGCAAGAAAAGACCAAAACTTTGGCGACAATTAACGCATCTTAAAAGTGGAATGCGATAGCATGAGAACCCTGTCGTTGCTACTTTGGTATTTGGGTGTAATATTTTATGCTTTTCCGGGTTGCTCCTCAGACACTCGTCACCACTCAACAGGTCCACTTTCATCACACAGATGGATCAGATGAGGTCACAAGGTCATGTGACCTCTCAATCCGGTGGGCCAGTTGCTACCTGCCACTATGAACACATTGTGATGATGTTACAAGGTAACATGATCTCTTTACCAATCATGAAATTTAGTCTCGGACATAGGCGGGGTTTTGGATTTATGACAACTCTAATGCTATCACTTTAATAAATAAAATAAAACTCTTGCCCTCACTGGCCGATTTCGGAAATAGAATGCACTGATCAACATTGAGTTTTTCAGTGTGGATCCTATAGTAGGATACCACTTAAAAAACAGCAGTTGGTAACACTGGGCCACAGTCCGTTGCATCCTATATTACTCCGCAGGCCAATAAAAACAGTAAAAAAAAAATCAGATTTTTAGTTTTTGAATATATTAAACAAGCCAGGCATCAAAATTCCACACCTTATGATTGTCTTCCTGTGATTAGCTTGCAGTCCAGGTGTCTACCCACTGTTATACTGCTGCCGTGCCTTTCCTAACAACCACTTGTAACCCCTACATAGACATACACAATGTCTCAGAAGAGTTTTGAAGTGGTAGGTGGACTCTTACAATTGTGGGTGCCACCCAATGACAACAAAGGTTGCACAATGGGCGAGGCACAGCCCTTGTGCACGTGGTGGTCACCTGACTGTGGGTAAAGCGTTATGCGTCGTCGGTGCGAGGTATGTCTGGTTTCCTGTGTCCTATGGAAGGTAAGTGCATGCCTACCAGGGGCACTATGACTATGTTATGAGCCACGCATGTATCCCCTGTGAATGCCCTTCCATATATCAGCTCTCACTATAAAAATATTTGCAAAGGGCAAATACAAAAGGTTTAACGCAATAGCAGAGCACTGGGATATGTCTTTATAGAGAATAGCAGCTGTCATGCTATACTTGTCATCAACAGTTAAATCCTCGCAAGAACAAAAATGCAGATTTTATGTTGGAGCAACGGGCCCCCTAGACGTCAAGGCCCTTGTGTCAGTGAAGCTGTTTATGCAGACACCCTGACATTCGCACATTCATTTGCGGAAAAGCTCGGAGCACGAGTATGATGCCAGGAAAAAATTGGTTATAGGCAGGACAATTGCAATGAATGAGCAATGCAGCATTTTCTGATATTGGCATCAACAATAACATAAACAAGACAAAAAAGGGTCATGCATGGAAAGCACCACACATTTCATTCCAAGAAATCTTGTTCTGTAGTACCCTGAAACAAATATAAGAAATTATGATGAAGCAATAAATGAATACCATGCCAAGCTTTACAGTACGGCATAACTTGAAGTTTGAACCTACTGTTCTAGGTGTGCTAATACAAAAGGAGACGCAGAAACACTTGTGCAATGCCTAGCTGTCAATCACAGTATGCGTAGCCATGTTAACATCCTTGGCACAAAGTCATGAGGGCTGAATTGGCCCGCTTGCTGCGAGCACCAATGCCTGCAAAATAAACAGCACATACAGAATATAGGAGGATTGCACAAGAAGTGACGGGTGCATTTTGCCGTACAGCACGCAGCTTCAACTGAGCAGGCTGGAGCGGGGAGCAATAAGCCGATTAGACATGCATGCAGTGCCTTTCGCCGTGCTACCTGTACTTCAAAATGGCGGCCGCTGTGGCTTGAGTGCAAGCTCCCTGTGATAAAGACCCAATATTACAAGCAGCAATGCTTAACCACTCCACACATTCCAAAGTATATTCCAGGCACTTGAAGGCAGATTCAAGGAACAGAATGAAAGAGTTTCTGGGCTTTTCCACTGAGGCAGCCATGAATTGAAACTAGAAGGTGGGTTCAACTCCTGTGCAAGAGCAGGGCCCCACTAAGGAGTGCCCTCCTCGATGCCAACACTCTACTGAAAAAGCCAAAGCTGGCACCTGTTTTCGAACTTATAGCTAGCTCATGCTTAGTGGCAAGTAACGCTATCCTTTTTACAACCTCTTGTAAGTCGACATATTCTGAATGGTCTGACCACGGAGAATTTGACACACATCACACATGCTGCCACAACTGCCTGGCTTGGTTAAGCGTGTGTCAGGAGCAGACGGCTTCTGCACAAGTACTCCTTTATGACAAATTATAACTACTTCCACAACGTCCAAGGATGATCGCAGTGCTCACAGAACCCATGAACTGGAAGTGCGACTGTGTCCCATATAATGTGGTAGTGATCTTTGAGTGCATCTCAGAGCACGGGCAAAGATTTCGACTGAGCCTATGCTACAGTCTGTTGAGTTAGAGAACAGGGCAGGTTTAATAAGCCAGCAAGGCAGATGTGCCTTCGGATGCGGCTACTGTCACACAGCCCAAGAGGCTGTCTCCACTCTCAGGGGGAGATGTAGGCAGTAGCCAAATGCAGTGGATAGGCCGAGACAGCCTGACTGCGCACTCGTTTGACGCGTGGTGCGGCGCTCTGGTGAGTCTCGTGGCTCGAGTACGTGCCGGTGCTCGCCTTGCTTGCTGATTAAACCTGCTCTGTTCTACAACACAATAATCGAGGCAGAAGTTGACAAATTAATGCGCCTCTGAGCACACCAGTCGCGCGGTGGTCACAAGTGACCGCACACTACAGTCAATACAAATGCGGGGGAACGTAAACACATCGCCCTCCGCTGTCCTAACTACATCATCCACGGTATTACCAGGAATTAAAACCATGCAATGCTCATGCGTTAGTGCAAAGGGAAAAAAAACACTTCAATTTTTTGCCCGGTCAACTCCTCGAAGTGTTCAGACTTTCGTCCGAGGGAGAACACGGTGAACTAAACGCTTCAAGTTGCGTATTACTTCGAACCGTTTAAACAAGCAACCTAAACAGCGGGTAAACCACGCCTCTTTCACACGGCTAACCGTTAGGCAACCTTTGGCCTTGTTGCAAAACTTCGAACGAGCCTGAAACGTCCGTTCATTGAGCGAAAACGCTCGGTTCAACGAGCGCACAGCCGTGCAGGCTTTCCTCAGCTTCGAGACCACAGGCGCCGAGTCGTTCGGAGTGCAAGCTTCAGTTTAAACGCGCATTTGTGTTCGCTCTTTCTCAGCACACAAAAACACACACAAAAACGAACTTATGCGTCAATATTCACGCTACTTTAAACTCGAAATCATGCTTGAAATATCCTTGAACTTCCTTGTAGATGTCGCCATTGTTGATGCGCATTGTGATAGAGCTTTCCTACACGTCAACGCAGACCGGACGCAGACGAGTTTACGTTTTTTTTTTTTATAAAAAACGTAATAATCTTATTCTGCAGCAATACTTTTGTTGAGCAGAAGCATGGTACTCTAAGGGGTTGTTGTTGATGGCTTGTAAAGAGCTCATAAAAAAGCAAGAAAAAAATTACCGGGCACGATGGCGTGCACCACCGCCCCGTTTCAAAGAATACTCTCTTGGTGTCCGTCCATCTATTCGCCGCGTCCGTTGTTCGCTCGCTCCGTGCGGATGATCAGCAAGGGTAAGCAAAACACAAAAACGGCTACGAAAAGTTCGCGCCTTTTGTCAGTCCTTGTTCCTGGAAAAAAGAAAGTGAGAAAGCGCAGCATCGTTAAAGTCTGTGCAACAGTGCGCGGAGAAAGTGGTGCCGGTGGCTTTTGCGGGCGGCAGTGCGATCGTTGCGCGTGCCCACCAAGACTGCCGTGAACGACGTGATCTGATCGGCACAGACGCACGCTTTCGTTAACCCAGTGGGCGAGTGAGTGCTAGTGAACGCGGGCGAAAAAAAGAACAAGAAAACATTGGCAGCTACTTTTCGAGAGCGGCGACTCCGCAGCGCGTCATGAACCCTTCCTGGAACAGGGCAGGCGAGGAGCGTCGCTCGAACGCGGCGTTGGTTCACGACGCGGCTGCTGCAGCCGCGACCGCAGCTGCCGGAGCCAGCGACGCCAGCGGTGCCGGGTCCAGAACCCTCGGTGCCAGCGGCAGCGCCGAGGATCAGGCCCGCCGGAAGCCTCGCAAGAAACGACGCAGGGTCGACGCGAGACCCGACGGCGACAGGGCTGACGGCACCCCGGACGTCCCCGACGCCGACGAGCCTGCCATGCGTGCGGGAGGAGCTGAGAACGAAGTGGAGGAGGTCGAAAGCGACCAGGACGACCTGAGCGGGCTCGAGGGAGCCGCCTTTCAAAGCCGGCTGCCCTTCGACAAGATAACGGCACAAGAGGCGGCCTGCTTCCCGGACATCGTGCAGAGCGCGTTGCAGACGCAGAAGATCTTTCTGCACATCCGGAACCGGCTGCTGCAGTTGTGGCTCGAGAACCCCAAGCAGCAGCTGGTGTTCGAGAACGCGCTGCCCCAGATGGAGCCCCCGTACAACAGCGACGGGCCGCTGGTGCACCGAATCTTCTCCTACCTCGAGCGCCAAGGGCTCATCAACTTCGGTGTCTACGAGCGGCTCAGGCAGCCGCCGGTCAAGAAGCACGGCAAGGTGATCATCATTGGCGCTGGCATCTCGGGTCTGGCCGCGGCGCAGCAGCTGCAGCAGTTCGGCATGGAGGTGCTCGTTCTCGAAGCGCGAGACCGCGTCGGCGGGCGCATTGCCACTTTCCGCAAGGGCGGCTACGTCGCCGACCTGGGAGCCATGGTCGTCACCGGCCTGGGGGGCAACCCCATCACGATACTGAGTAAACAAGTAAAGATGGAATTGCACAAGATCAAGCAGAAGTGCCCACTGTACGAGTCCAACGGCAGCACAGTCCCCAAGGACAAGGACGAAATGGTGGAGCGCGAGTTCAACCGGCTTCTGGAAGCCACGTCCTATTTATCCCACCACCTTGATTTCAACTACGTCCAGAACAAGCCTGTTTCCCTTGGACAGGCCCTGGAGTGGGTCATCAAGCTGCAGGAGAAGAGTGTAAAGGAAAAACAGATTCAGCATTGGAAAGCCATTTTGGAACTCCAAGAGAGACTCAAGGAAAACCATACTAAGCTCATTGAAATACGTGAACGCATTGAGGAGCTCAATCGGATCCACAAGGAGTCGACCGAGCTCAAGCAGCGTGACGTCACACAAGAGTTTGTCCATCGGAGCCGCATACACGATCTCACCTTGGTGTGTCGTGAGTGGGACCAGCTGCTTGAACATCAGAGAGAGATTGAAGACAAGTTGGAGGAGCTTGAGGCATCGCCGCCTAGTGACGTCTACTTGTCATCTCGTGACCGTCAGGTCTTGGATTGGCACTTCGCAAATCTGGAGTTTGCAAATGCCACACCACTCAACAACCTCTCCCTCAAGCACTGGGACCAGGATGATGATTTTGAGTTTACAGGCAGCCACCTTACTGTCCGAAATGGCTACTCCTGCGTCCCTGTGGCTTTGGCAGATGGCCTGGACATACGTCTCAACACCGCGGTCAAACAAGTCTACCTCTCAAGCACGGGTGTCGAGGTGACAACGACCAACACGCGAACCAATGCTGGCATGGCCACGTTCAAGGCAGATGCAGTCCTCTGCACGCTTCCTCTCGGAGTTCTCAAGCAGTCCATAGTCAACAACCCGAACCTCCTGAACACTGTGCAGTTTGTTCCACCTTTGCCAGAATGGAAGGCTGCTGCAATCTCACGTTTGGGGTTTGGCAACCTGAACAAGGTGGTGCTCTGCTTCGACCGCATATTCTGGGACCCAAATTCAAACCTGTTTGGCCATGTCGGCAGCACTACGGGTAGCCGTGGAGAGCTGTTTCTCTTCTGGAATCTCTACAAGGCACCTGTGCTTCTGGCACTGGTCGCAGGTGAGGCAGCTACCATCATGGAAAATGTCAGCGATGATGTCATCATTGGCCGCTGCATTGCAGTCCTGAAGGGGATCTTTGGCAACAGTGCTGTGTCTCAACCCAAGGAGACCGTGGTGACTAGGTGGCGTGCTGACCCATGGTCCAGGGGGTCCTACTCATTTGTGGCCACTGGCTCTTCGGGCAACGACTACGACATCTTGGCGGCTCCTGTGACGCCCACTTCGAACCATGTTGCGCCAACTCTTCCACGCCTGTTCTTTGCAGGGGAGCACACCATCCGGAACTATCCGGCGACCGTCCATGGTGCTCTGCTCAGTGGCCTTAGGGAGGCAGGACGCATTGCTGACCAATTTCTCGGGTGCCCGTATGCACCAGGCTGTGGTTGAAACAGTCATACTTAATCTCTCACTCATCGACAATTTCAGGCATCGTGGTACACTTACTTTTTCATGATATAAGGGACAATAAACTTTGTAATTGAGGTTGGGTTTTATTTTAGCAGCTACTGCTACTAGCTGCAGCCAAGCACTAAGTGCAGGGCTGACTGTTGGATAGGAGCGACACTTGAACTGCGTTTATACAAGTAGTACACAGTCGTTCTAGCCCTGGGGAACCGCACTGGTCTTTCAGCCCTTCCTGCCTAATATGCACGCAAAAAACAGCATGTAGGCACACAGCTCCATTAAGAAATGGATGAATTTAATGATAGTGACTGTCTGTATCATGAAAAAGCCTGGCTATTAGCAAATACTGTGTGATCTGCCCACAATTGGAATGGGTAAAGGAAAGACGAGAGTTGAGGCATGTGTGGGTGTGGGAAGTCGAGGAACACTCTAAAACTTCTCAAGTAGCCAAACAGTTCTGTGGAACACGGCTTGAAAACCTGCTTTGTCCCGTCAATCGTGCATGTGGTTGAACAGAGATGGGCAGCTATTTTGTTCTTTGGCGTTGGACAATAAACTAAAAGGAGAGAAATGTTTTTGTCAAATTGCAACTCTGCCGAGTTAAATAGATGGCAGCACAATACCAAGCAGCTCAATGATCTGAGCTGCAAGCAAAACATGTCGACAGGTGCAGCAAACATCTGACTAGCTCACCTACCAAAATGATTTTATGTATTATGTGAAGTTTTTCTAGTTTTTATTTAATTATGTTTAATTTTTCTTAGGCCCTGTGCCTATTACCCTTTATTATTATTTTTTTCAGCTATTGCAAGAGACATCAACAAACACTGCCACCCTGCACTGGAATGATTTTCTTTTCCATCTTTCTGACATAAAAATTCATGACAGTGGGAAGATAGTGTGAATCAAATAAACGTAGCGGCAAATTTCAGCTTACTTCTTCGTTCCAAAAATAGAACAAAATGGGTCAGAGGGCCGACTAGCCGCATGTGTTGCAGGCAGTAAGTCACATCAGTGGTGGAGCTGCGAGTCAGCTCAGCTGCACGCTTGCAGTGTACTTGTGGTTCAAGTCTCACCTACTTAGCAACGCACATCCAGTTCAAGTAGATACGCCTTGTTTTAGCAAATTAAGGTACACACAGCAGAAGCACTGCACCCAAAACTTGGGGGTGTGGGGAAATTTTCTTGGGGCACAGTTAAAGGGAAGGTGAAATGATTTTTTGAGAATTCGAGGTTATACAAAAATTCGAATGTATAAAGCTCTAAGTAAAGCATGCCAAGTCGTTTTGTGCCAGTATTTAAAGTGGTGACATAATCGCCGATTAAAACCGCGATGATGCTCAGGCTTCTCACTGCGCTGGAGAAATGCAGAGAATGTTGTGATGATGTCAGTGTTGCCGAAATTTCAGATGACCGCTGCCTTCGCCCACATGCTGCCGTGTGTCGTCCGATGCAGCCGAACAATTCTTTGTGGGCTCTACTTTCGGTGGTGTTGGTTTTCTTTCTTGAAACAACCGTTTCTTTTCTGGAAATGTAGGGCCACCATACGTGACGTCATCATTGTTGCATCTGTCCGTTGCTGTGCACTGCAGAGAAGCCTAAGAGACGACGTGGCTTTGTTCGGTGGTTACACCTCCATTTTAAATGCTAGTACAAAAATACTTCGCTTGCTTTACCAGCACATTTCACATATTCGACCGCTTTACACTCGTTGAGTTCTAAAACCTCTTCACTTGTCCTTTAAATGGACTATGCCCAGGGTAGGTGCAAAATATTAAGCAAATCGCACAAATAAGCAAGGCTGATTTACTCAAGGCAAGTACAGATTGAAAGTGGGAGGGGCGTTGGGTAGGAGATAACCGCAAGCAGTTTTCCATGGGACAGTGTGAGCCGCTATATTCTTTCAATGAAAAGAGTTCAAGAATTCCACTGCACAAATAGGGCTGTCCACTCTGATCACCCCCAAAAGAGTTGCCCGTAATTCCAACCCTGGCTCAAGGTCACTTTGTCAATACAGTGTGCCCAAGGCTATAGCATGACTTTGAACCCGATGCAGCTTTGTGGCTGAAGGCAAATGTTAACTGCAACTTCAGTACCATGGATTTCTAGGCCGTGTGCATGTGGAACACATTAGCAAACACATTTCTGCCATGATTACTGGCCCCTTTTTTAATGAACTGGCTTGTACCAGCAGAATAAAAAGCACTAACTTTTGACTATGCTATAAAATCGCCAATACAAGCCGAAATACAAGGCAAACAGTGGAAGATTTGTTTCTGGTTGGCTTCGTACTTAGCAGACTTAGCAGCAAGTCTCTCAGCAGGCTACATTGAATTTTGTGACATAATGACAAGAGATAATTACGACAAGGTTAACAGGGATGTTCGATCCATGACAGCTGCTGCAACATTTGTATACCTAGGCCCGTGCTTATCAGCTGGGGCTTTGCTGCGACAGATAAGCAGCCGTGACAAAGACATACGTAGTAGAGTGTTCTGTCAAACAAGATAGCAGCTACTCTACAGCCTCTTCAGCTGAAAGGACCAGCCGCCATAAAATGGTAACGGAAGTGGAACATCCATCCAAAGCAGTCCTATTGCTTGTGCGACTGATTGGGAACTTCCCACGGAACATTTATCTCGCAGCGAGGTATGCCACCACTACCTGTGAAAGTGTGTGTGCAACTGCTTCTCTCAAAACACAGACACATATGACAGGGTGACGTATTTATTTGTACAAAAATAAAAAGACAGGCCAAACGCGATGACAGCTCTTCGAGCATCCAGGAAAAATACAGTCTTGCACAAAAACTCAACAGGGAAGCCCGCAAATAAATGGCGAAATGTTGAGGGGAATGCACAACCAAAGACGCAGAGGCGCAATCACAGACAAATGTCTCAAAAGATTGAGCTCCTCAGCTTTGACGACGGAGAGGGGAATGACAGGGAAGCAGCATTTTGATTTGTTAAGTCGTTCCTTTTATCACCTTAGCAATACTGTGCATATCTGCTATGCAGCAATCTGCGTTTGAAGGCTTCTGCTGTAAACATATATAAACTCTCGAGCAAACCGACAACAAGTGTACAGTCCGACGCGATTCGAAGGTGATCTCTTCAGGCTTCACCTACTCTCTACTCTATAATGCAGCTTAGTTTCGCAAGATGGCTAGATGAAACACACGAGCTCAGCTAGCCACATGGTCCCTCTATCTCGGACCATCATATTTATTGGAGAACAAGTAACCATCACGACAGGAAAAATTCACTGGTCCTGTTCGGCTGGAAGGACAGCGATAACCGTTATATCATGTCGGACTGTACAGGGTGTCACAAACTACTTGCAGAATTAGTATTTGTCAACTTGTGGACACCCAGTGCTTTCTTCCCAATATGAAAGGAACACTGAACAGATGGCCAACAACCTACAAAACTTGCAGGCTGGTTGCGTTGAGTGATTCACTCTGTCGTTCTCAATATTAGAACGGCACTCGGACACTGCAGACTGTGAGGGGACCATGCAGTGTTCATATATAGCAGGCATTGTCATACTGTTAACCATGAAAATCTAGCTCAATCCATCTTATTTCTGACTTTTTGCCTATGACCAGGAAGATAAGGTACTATTGCTGAATTGCAGAGTCATAGTAATACGTGTGTAGTGGTTTCACAATGAAAAATCTGTCATGGAGCGCCAAAATGTGTGCGCTAGACGAAAGCTTTCCAGACATGTTTCTTGTTGCCCGAATAACACATGCATGCAACCACATGGAGTATGTGACAACAAAATGACTCTGCCTAGCCTTGATGCAAACATTTAGCCACAGTGTTTAAAACATTCAATGGTATGGAGGATGCTATGCCCTTTTTGTTTAAGTACCCAGTGCTGTTAACATGACCCTGAAAGTTTTCCCCGAGACATAAAAGCTGCAACAGCAGCGACATAATAGTCTATAATGTAAAAAACTAGGCTAGAAAATCCGACAGTCTTTCTTAAGAAATCAGACACAAACACGCTAAAGTGAAATAAATTTCTTTTGCTATGCAATTTGGTGATTGGTTCCATGCACTCCTGCTTTCTCGTTAAACACAGCAAAGATAATATTAAACCGGCATAATGGTTCATTATGAATGGTGACGCTGAATTAATTTTAACGAGTCAAAGCACAGTTATGGCCTAAGGGGTCTCTAAATTAAGTTGAAACAACCGGCAGTTTTCTTATGTACATAGAAATGTTTGTTCATGGGCAGTTTTGCATTTCTTCTCAAACAAAATGTGGTTGCTGTAGCTAGTATCAAGCTTGCAACGTTGGGCTTAGGAGCCAAATGCCGCAGCCACTAAGCCACCGTGGCAGATAAATGCCCTGCATTTATTCTGCAACAGTGCGAGCAATGCGCCCTGTGCAAAACACTGCAAGACAAATTCTTACCATATACTTTCACTGGTCAAATGGTCCCCATTTTGTCATTTGTGCCATCTGATCAGTAGTCCTTTCAGGATTAAGCAGTTGTGCAATGCAACTAGTATAGAGACTCCCAGCTATCAAAAATAGGATGTTTTTAAACCATCCTCTACAAGGCAGCACGCATCCCTGCTAGGCTCATCACATTGCCAACTGGGAGAGGACAGATACTGAGCAGCACAGCTGCTTACTTTCTTAAGACATGGCCTTAAAGTTGTTTCTTGCTTTCAAAGGAAAGCAGCGTTTAAACCTCTCACATTCACAAGGCTCCTCAAACTTAAAAGAAAAATTTGAAAAATGAAATTCATTTTTACGCAATTGTACATTAAAAGAACAAAAAAACATACACCGCCTGTTTTATAGTTTCATCAGAAGGGCATGATTGTCCGGCAAAGGCGACACATAGTCAGTTATTAGTTGACTGCATTTTATGGGTTACGCAAATTTCACACCATGCTTTTCACTTTTCACTGCACGTTAGAAAAAATGCTGTTATCATTCACAAAGTCTACTCGCAAGCAGTCTTGAATGTAAATCTGACACAACATCTTTCCACAAATGAAACAAATTGCTTTGCCACTGCACTGCTCTCGAGTAGCGTGCAAACTGACAAGCCCGCAATAAACACTTCCTTAGGGGGGAAGTCGGCCTAAAGAAAACCTGTGAATGTGAAAGGTTTTCAAAAACAACAGCAAGCTGAAGTTCAGCTGAACAATGCTGCTGTAGTGCTTCTGGTATCACACAGCACTGTAGTTGTGACGTTTTGACAGTTGTAAAAACAAAAACCAAAATTGTAGCAAGGAGGAGCTTCAGCAGTATTCTGGAAGAAGGGTTCTACGTGAAAGCACGGCAAGCTCTCGAAGCCAACACAGATAATAGACCACCTATCATTAACTTTCGTAAGACGGGCAACACCACACTGAATCTATGAACACAGACACACATTCATTAGTGGATAATCAACAGCGTGAAAAAAAAGAGAAAAAACAATAATCCACGGGACCTATGATGCCAGAAAGCATGAGGACAATGAGCAACAGCTTTGCACGCACATCAACAATGCTAATGCACATGCTTTCATCTGTTTTTGCACCAACCAACTAGCAAACATTTGGATTGCAGCATTGATCACATCTAGACAATGAGGTAAATACTACACAAGTGCAAGCAGTTTTACGAAAAACATTTGGCTCGCAGTGTCCCGCAATGTTGTTCACTAGCTTCACAGCACTGGGCCTCCTGTGCCTACAGCTTGTAAACAGAAATGGTTAAAAACCATCTACAAGCAGTCTACGGGCCTAGCCCACTCTTCGTGGCCCTGCATGTATAGGCAGTATGCAGAATTAAAGCAGGACAGCTTTATAAACATCTAAAAATAGTCCACTAACCATCCAAAATCGATTTTGCTGGGGAGCCTCTGAAGCAGACAGAAGAAAAAAAAAGGACAGCAATTTGCCTAGTAAAAAAAGAAAAAGCACAGCAGAGCCTGCAATAACCAAAACAAGTCTGAAGAATCTTGTTCTAAATGGGCATTAAAGATAATCTCATGAATGATCTATGTGCTCCCTAAAAGTAGAGTTTGGAGTCCCTAGTCCACAATGCCCTACATGTTACAGGCAGTTTTTCAAGAAAAACGCATTTTCAGTGATGTTATTAGTGTTTCGCTTGCTCAAATACACTGGCGATGTCACCCGTGGTATTAAAACAGAAGCCCTCAGTGCCGAGCTACTGGCGGCTTTTAATTTGAAACAAAGTGCCTGTTTGGCTAGGGTCAATGAAAGGAACATGATGCAAATACATGCGATTTGTTATTACACTGCACAAGTGGTTCATGCAAGCACGCATGGCATCTGGATTTTTCCATTTTAGCACTCCTTAAAGAAATGAGAGCTGTGGAGGAAGGCCAAATGGTCTCAATGTCTCGCATAATGAAAATATCACTGTAATTTAAAGGCTCCAAAAACCACACACACACGCATGCGTGCGTACACACACACACACACACACACACAGAAGAGAAGAGAACGGGACAGAGTACCTGCGCTCTGTCCCATTCCAGTGTCTTGGAGTTCGTGTTCCGTGGCGGCAATTTAGTGCACTCTGTCCCGTTCTCTTCTATCTCGCGCGTGTGTGTGTGTGCGCGTGGTTTTTGGAGCCTTTAAATTACAATGATACACTACCAACTAGCCCAATAAGTTCTCTTAAGCCATAATGAAAATACGTTAGTGTCCCTTAGAGCTGCAAACAAGAGGCTTAAGATCTATATGTTATAGCCCCAGTAAAAGCTGTGCTATATCATATGGTGGTTTGCTTCACGGCTAAAGAATATTGACAGACTTCTGAACATGTCCAGTGTGTGCATGGCTTTAAGATTAACAAAATACTACTGGCAGCGTACAAAACACATTTCCTTACTGGCAGTCTCCCCCTTGTAACAAGAACCTATGAACTGTCACTCATGCCAGGCATCTTTTGCTAGGTTTAGTGTATGAACAAACAAGTGTGAAAAGGAGTCCGACTTGTGTGCCGATGATATATTACTCCACATTACAATGCTCATTGTGCGAAGCACATGCAACAAGTTTTTGTGATGAATTTTGAAACACATATGAATGCAGAATGGCCACATCTCTGATCAAGTGTTACAACAGTGCCAAGGGAGGCGAAATTTCGGATACAAATGTCAATGTATCCACAGTGCACAATAAGCCCCCTGTTGGCACTGACACCAGCACAAACCTTATATAAATGTGCAACTTTTGACAGCATTTCTGAGAATTGTAACACAAATGCATTCACTACACGCTATGCCCCCTTTCAAGCACACACAAACTTTCAGAATAAATGATCCATGTACTAGTCTCTCTGTAGAGTCTATGAATATGTTGTGCGATTGCAATGCACCAACAGCAGTCACTGAGTGATGATGTTAGGCAAGACAATTGTAAAGAACTATTGAAAACGTAATGTAAAGCTAAAATGCCCAGCTTAGAGTTGTGGCAATTTGGTGCGACTGTTCTGGCTTGGGTTAAAGGAAAAATAATGAGACAAATAAGTAAGCCTGAAGCATTTCTACAAATCACCAAGTTGAGCTCACAAGCAGAAATGAGAACAAGAGCTGAACTGTGTACTGAAGGTCACACACTTTTACATCCACACATGTCTACAGGTTACAGTGTTGTAGTTGGCGCTTTCATAGCAAACACGACGTTATTCCCAAGCCAACCATACAGTACAAACTACAAACTCAGTGCTTATCATTAGTCAGAATAGCCAGTAACAAGTTTGGCAGGAGGTATTAAAGAACACAAGTTTACCCAAGTTTAAGTACGAAATTCATTTCTAAAAAGTGTTTGAGAGGGTTTGCCTAGCCACAAAAGTGAACCAGGCGGCAATGGCCCTTCACTCAGTTTTTGGTCAGGCCAATCAGTCGTACTGCAGGAGAATGAAACTTTGCTCACTTCAGAGTCGAGAGCTTAGCTTCCTGGTCAGTGACCTATGCATCACTAAGAACTGTCAGGCACCAAAGGCATGGCTTCAGCAGCGCGCAAATTTCACACACAGAAAGCTTGGTTAAAAACCATGCAGAACTCAGTAATGTACAAAGCGCACATTCTACGTATCACTTGCCGACAGCCCACACTACGATGCAAGGCACTGCGACTTGCCTGCCACAACGTATATTAGCACCACTTTAAGATTACTGCTGGTGATGTAACAATAAATACAACCCTTCACCACAATAGAAACGCCACCGCTTAGGCATGAACCATGTGTGAACCACACTACTACCTGACATGCATTGGCTGGAATGAAAGTTCCATTACAACTGCGTCCTGTACTAAAGTCACTGATAATGCATGAACAGCGCTCTGCAACACTTTGCATCAGTTTCGCACCCCTGTTCAGATGCTGGAAAGAGTGAGACTGTAAGCATCTCTGCTGGTGACAAATTCCACAAAGGAATGCGTGAAGCAGGAAGAACAGCCTCTGCGTATAAAAAAAAGTGCGGAAAAAAAAGGTAGGAAATTTTCTTCCACACTGCACAAAGAAAACGAGAAGGTGTGCTACTGCAAAGAGACAGTACTGTGCTATGGCATCACAAATTAAGGAGCACTGCTCAATAACACACAATAATAAAAAAAACAGCCATGGACGAGCTTGTTCGGTGAAACTATAAATAATTTTTGCTCCAAGGTACTTGTGACAGTTTAATACCTTTCTCAAAGTGCAAAAGCAGCTGTGCGCTTCCAGCTTTCAACTTATGAGCCTCTAAGTATGCACTCCACTTGCCATGGTACACTTACATCAATTTGGTAACAAAAGGTAACACTAACAAGAGAAAAAACCAGAAAACAAGCAGCGTTCGGTTGAATGAGCTGTACTCAGCTTGAGCACATAGCACATGCTACACCCATATGAAACAAGATGCAGTGCAAGACGACTGCCATCCCGATAAGCAACTTGCCAAAAATATTAAGGAAATTTGAATGCCCGTCCGCAAGGACTTGTTATTCAAGCTATACAAAACGATAACTGCTACTTCCCACATCAGAGTCAATACAGCTTGCAATTTGTGCGTCAACAAAGCAAGGTAAAAATGGAGAGCAATAAACACACGAAAACACTTTGCTATGACTAACAACAACAACAAAGTAGAGGAAAGTACTAGTTAACTTCTAGTTTTCAACTCCACGGTTATCTTTACCACGTTTGTTTTTCTTTCCTCTCGAGTGTGCATTGCATTTAAATAAAAGCAACAGCATAATAAAAATACATTTGTTCTCCTTTTCCAGTATTAAACTGAAGCCCCATACAGAGGAGAGTCAGTTCACCACAATGTACAGAATAACAAACATGCTGCCCGTTAGTCCGTATATGCCGAAACTTCAGGAATTTGAAGAAATTAATATACTTTTTGATACAAAGTGTTTACTTCACTTCAGAATCATCCTTTTATTCATGGAAACAATTTTTTCAATAACGCCTTTTGAACAGTCGTGCAATGTAGGATATTATATTTGGATACAACTCAAGAACAAAGCGGCAAATGCCCCTCAAAGGAGGCCATCCAGCCAATGACATCAACCAATTCTCCCCGCCTGACCGATTCTACCCCTCTTCCCTTTGACCAATTCCTTTGGACCTCCTAGAGTGAAATCGCAGGAGGTGGCAGATGAATGCAGAATAACCACGGCTTAATTGGATAAAAGCGGCATCACGAAAATCGGTCGATGCCATTTGCTGGAGGGCTTCCTTTGAGGGCATCTGCCGCATCGCTCTTGAGTTGTAACCGACTGTAGGCAAATACGTAACCTGTTACATTAGCAAAGCATCAAAGATTTAATTTTGACTTTAAAATCACTCTTCCAATCGCGCAAATCCTATTTGTTTAGCCGAATCAAAATGTGGTCGATGAGGTTGAATCTGCCCGCTTCCAGAGAAGACTGGCGGCTTTTTCACAACGCACAAAACTGAACACACACAACACAACGCTTGCACAGAGAAAGGTTGGATCCTCTTAAACCTATGCTAGCGGGAACGAGCTTTTGCACAATAAACTTATAGAGGTGCTGAGCAAAAAAGCAGTGTCCTACATGTAGGGCACTAAGCATATATGGGTTAAGACAACCTGAATCATTTTCAATAAATTTGTTTCAAAGAAGCAACTTCACTGAATAAATTTTGTTCTAAGAACTAGGCACGAGTAACCACTACCTCGCGGAAGAGATTGTTACCAAGCGTAAGCAGGTGCTGTATGTGAACGCCAGCAGACGATTTACTACAACAAGCATAGCCCAAAACCGGAGTCCCCTAAATGACGCCAAACGTGGTAATGACATCCCCTGCAGGTCGAACACTATTAACATCAACCACCAGTGCCAAACACTGTCGTCTCCACCTCTTCCTTTGAAATCGTGTACATCTTCACAGTCAGAAGTTGAGATTCATATGCAGTCACTCTGCTATTCCAAAAAGTGCAGAGCGGCTAAAGTGCAACAGAAACACGCACTGCTACCCTTTGACAACCACAAAGCACTCCATGGCTATCGCCCTCTCGTCACTAAGACTCCTCCAAACCTCACAGCCATCACAGTCACTTCACGCGCACCACACCCGAGCCTCACTTTCTCGCACCGTTCAAAGTCACGGTCAGAGCAGCTGAAGTAAAAGCAGCTGCCAAAAGTACTTTATGCAAGCAACTGCCCTCCTCTATTCAACTGACCATACAGATCAGCTATTTTTGTTACAGCTATAGTCCACAGACCCTCAGCACGATGGATGAAGGAATCATTAACAAACAATGCAACTGCTTATTATCAGTGAAAAGAATACTCCAACACAACATTTTTCTAACCGGGCACTAATAACGACCGCAATGATTAGGCCCTCAAAGGCAAGGTGTGGACATGAAACCACACACTGAAGAGGATGTTTGCATTTTGCAGGTTAAAAGTCAACAAGGCCTACAACGGTTAGCTGCACTTCTGCACTCTGCTGGTTTGAAAAGCAGTGAACACCACTTGGATGGTCTGACGTACCCAATACGGACTGCTTCTTCAAGGTCTTCTGCAGAGACAGTCTATGGCATAAATAAGCTTCATCCTGCAAACCAAGCCATCACCAAAGTCTTCACCGCTGACTCCAATAACCAATGTCCACCACCCCATGGAAAACTGCGGCTGAAACCTGAGTCATAATTTTTCTCACTCGGGTAGCCCAAGGAGGTACGGCAAGCAGAAATTTGCTAGGTTACGGGGAGCGGGTTATTTAGTCATCCATGATGTTCTACATCACCGGCACAAAATATGAGGCCTGATACAGAGAGAGAACAAACACACCGCAAGTGCTGGTGGTTTCTGCTCATGTTGTCCCCCGTATTTCTGACTATAGAATGTCATAGATGGCAAACAAAGCAGCAAATGAAGCCTGCTGCTGCAGCCAATTGGAAAGGGTGCCTGAAGAAGTTGAAACTGCAGACACAGAGCAAAACTGTATGCATTTTCTGTAGCATCGACTTACTGAACTGACCTACTATGCAGTGCTCCGCACAGTTGGATCAATGAAGCTGAACACGCTTCATGCAGATGGAGCAACAAGGTAAGACATTCTGCGGAGACCAGCTGACATTAGTTTACATTAGACAGCCTGTAACCCTTTCCCATTGAAATAGAGAAATCGCAAGGACATATCAGGGTGACTGTACTTCATCTTAGATAATGTGCGTAACTTAGTGACCAGTGGCTTTGTGCGTCATCAAGTATGGCAACACCGTATCCTAGGCAGACAGAGGTCGGCGACAATCGCAACACAACCTGCTTCAAAGCAGCCACTCGGCTTGTGTGGCGTGGTACCCCCATGCGTGCAGCACCCGTGGCCGACACCTTCGCCCGCTCGTCGGCAGGCCATTCTCAGCAACCGACACACATGCACGTTCAGTAGAAGCGCGTCGGCTGGCCCGGGTAGCCCGGATGGCGCTGCGCTGCCGCGGCGGCCGCCGCGATCTGGTGCTGCTGCGCCGCCGTCAGGTAAGACGACGGCTTGGGCTGCGGGCTCGCCAGCGCAAGCGCAGCGGCCGACTGGGCCGCCGGCGAGGCCAGAGTTCGCATCGGAAGCATCGACGACTGCGACACGTAGAACTTCTCGTCGTGGTGGAAGCGCGGCTTCTGCAGACCGTGTTCCAGCGGCTGCGGCACCACGGGCCCGCCGGGGTAGCCGGCGGCGGCGGCCGCAGCCGCGGCCTGCTGCTGATGCTGTTGCTGCTGAGCGGCGGCGGCGGCTGCGGCGGCCTGTTGCTGCTGTTGCTGCTGCGCGGCGGCAGCCTGCTGCTGTTGGTGAGCCAGGTGGAAGTTGTGCGTGGCCACGATCTGCTGCTGTTTGGCGACCGCGGCCGCCGCGGCGGCTGCCGCTGCGGCCGCAGACTCGTGGTGGTGCGGGAACTGCGGCGTCGGATAGGCTGGATACGGAACGGGGGCGGCGGGCGCCATCGCGGGCACCGAGCCCTGGCCCGGCACGTGCGCGTAGTAGATGGGGCCATGGCCCGGCGCGTACGCCGGGATCAGCTTGGGGGCCCCGTACGCCGAGCCGGGGATCTGCGCCTTGTACGCGTACGGCTGCTGGGGCGAGAAGCCCGACTGCGGCGGCGTCGGCTGCTGCGAGGTCGAGGACGCCGCCTGCGAAGACGGCGGCGGCGGAGACGGAGTCAGCTGCCTCTTGAGCGGCGCCCGGTGCAGTACGCTCGGGTTCTGCGGGATCGGCTGGGCCAGCTTATACATGGAGTGCGCCCTGTTCATCTCCTGGATGTAAAGGTGCTGGGGCGCTGCCGCGGCGGCAGCAGCGGCTGCCGCCGCCGCAGCGTGCTGCTGCATCGCGTTGTGGTGCTGCTGCTGAAGGTAAGAGTGGTTAAGCGCTGCCATCTCGTTAGCCTCCTTGACGAGCGCTCGTTTCCGGGTGTCGTCTTCATGGAGCACCTTTTTGAGCTGCATGAAGAGCTGGTGCTTCTCCTCTTTGAGTGTGACCAGCTTCTTCTCAGACTGCTGTACCTGGTCGCGGATCTCCTCGAGCGTCATCGCGTCCTGACGCCGCTTGAGCTCTTGCTCGCGTCGCACCCGCTCCGTGGCGGCGTCGGCCTCTTGCTCTTGCTTCTTCTTCTCGCGCTGGCGCATGATGTGGTTCTTGAGAGCGGCCCACATGGCCATGCTCATCTTGGGACGCTCGACCACCGCCGGCATCGTCGCACGGTAGCGTGGCAGCGGCGTCGGCGATCGGAAGAGGGGCCCGCACTTGCGACGGGACAATACCTCGCTGGTTTTCTTCGCTTTTCTTCCCCGTACGGTCGACAACCCGAAGACAACGCAACAGACGACGACCTAAACCTCCTCTTCTCGAGCGAAAAAAAAAATTCGATTGATGTCGGTGCCACTGCGAACAGCCAGGCTGCGCCGAGCGCAGCGGAGGCACAGAAAGGCAGCCTGCCGAGCTGCCTGTCACGTCAGGAATCTGGGCCGCTGTACGACGCAGCTGCTGCTCTCTGCTGCGACCCAAAACAAAGACGAAAAAAAAATAAACGCAAAAGCGATAACCGGGAGACGCGCGGCGATACGAGAAGCAAGCACGATCGTTCAATCAACTGTCACGAACGGCGCACCCCAACAACAAAAACGAGCAATACAAAAAGCGTGTGAAACGCGAGCGCGGATGTCCTCTGTGCCCGTTGCTGAATCACCGCGCTGCCACGCACTCCGCGATGCGCGTATTGTTTTGATTCTAGCGCACGCTCGGAGGTGCTGTGAAGTGGAGTAGAGTCTCTGTCCTGCCCTTTCTGCGTACCGTTTCATGCATTCTCCTCGGGCGCGTGTTTTGCGAGGGTGTTATTTCTCAAGAGCGTGCCAAACCTGGCCGGCGCTGGTCGCTTTCCAAGAAGACGACACCCCGACGACCGAGGACAGGTTTTCTTTGCATTTTTCTTCGCTTTTTATACTCCCAGCGTCTGCTCAGGGAAGAAGAGCGCTTTCGTTCCGACGGCTGGCCGTTACTTAATGCAACGCTCGTGATGGGGCAGCAACATAGCGTCTTCACGGAGGAAGAACTCGATGATTATCAGGTACGGCGAACGGGAAAAAAATGAAGAAAAATCAAAGGTTACTTGCGATCGCTGCAGGTACGCTGCTTTGTAGTGAACTCGGGGCTCATGGGCTCTTCTTTTTATCTCCAGGAGCTGACTTTCTTCACCAAGAGCGAGATAATCGTGTAAGTGGACGAAGTGCGGCAATTGCCGGCTATTTTTGCTTTTGTACCGCGACGCGCATAAACCCGGAACTGGGCGACAGCGTCTTTATCGCGTTATCAGTGGCCTTTCCGAGGTGACGAGGTGGTGTTTTTCAGACGAGTAGCGTCTTTGTGTTCCAATTTCCGGGCGCTGGGAGTTGAATTTTGACATCACGTGCGGCATTTTGCGCGCCTGAAATTGAGATCCTAAACTGCCGACAAAGGGCCGATCGCTTGAGGTAGCGTCTGCGATCACTTGAGCGCACTCTCTTGTCCGAGCAACTCCGTGTTTTGACACCTTTTTGTGGACAAGACACATCCAGCTTGAGGCGTGGTTGACTACGGGACATTTTGTGTAGCGCCGTTTGCTTTATTTCGAGTGTAGCAAAGGTCATAGCTAGAGGTGCATAGCACTTACGCATGGCACTTGAAAGCCGCTGCATTGCGTATAATGAGAGGAATGAAGACAAGTGGAAAATATGTATATTGTCAAGGAGAGCCGTACATCTATATACCTTGGGTAAATAATCCATGCACTGCTTTTCTTGTTTTCATGCCAGTCTGTCAATGATCCTTGCAGGGCACATGAGAGATTCAAAATGCTGGCTCCGGATTTAGTGTCCAAGGACCGCAATGCCAAGCTGCCAATGGACAAGATTCTCAACATGCCGGAGCTGGGAGTGAACCCATTTCGTGACAGGATATGTAAGGTTTTCTCATCGAGCAATGACGGCAACATGACCTTTGAAGACTTCCTGGACATGATGTCCGTCTTCAGTGACAAAGCACCACGTAGTGTCAAGACAGAATATGCCTTCCAAATATTTGGTGCGTTCTCCTACTTTATATATATATTTTTTTCATTGCAGTTGCATGTGTTGGGTGCTAGGGTGCTAATGATGTGTTACATGCCTAGTAGCAGGCAGCAGGAGAAAGAAAATGCATGATTCTAGTATTGATGCATGATGCTAGCATTGACCCGAAAGACACGGGACACGGATTTGATCCGAGCCACGGCGATCGCATTTCGATGGAGGCAATATGCTAGAGACCCGTGTACTGTGTGCGATGTCAGGGCACGTTAAAGAACCCCACGTGGTCGAAATTATCTGGAGCCCTTCACTACGGCGTCCCTCATAGCCTGAACCACTTTGGGACATTAAACCCCATAAACTTACCTTTTTTAGATGTTGCTACTCATGCGGCTTTCTGCTGTATTTCAGCCATACCTGGTTGTGCACCGACCTAGTTTCACCCTACAGAATGGACTTCTTTTTTTAAATATCATTTTGACCCATTTGCTTCATCTTTAGTTTCAGTTCCTACCATGGGCATAATCCTGTCTTGTTTTTTCGTTAGCTTCTGCTGTGTTTGAATGGTCGAGAATGATTTAAACTAAACAACGCCCTGAATTCAAGCTTAATGAACTTAATGTACTTTTGTAGTATTTAGTGTAGCGCTGGCTTGCCCATTGTTTTTAAGGGAATTTCACAAGGTTGAGTAGGTGTCTCACTGTCGAAAGTTTGGCTAAGTGGTTAATGGTCATGATAAAATGAAGCTCGAAGGATGCATGACGGATAGAAAGGCCTACCCATATCTTCCTGCATGTCTCTCGTGTGTCCTTCGTGCTTAGTTTCATCTACAGTAGGTTTCAGTTAAGGGAGTAATTGCTCATTAGCATGAGGTTAGACCATACTACCCATCAAGCAATGTGCAGCCACTTTGTAGGGCTCGTTTTCAACAGCACTGTATATTGCTTGCCCTACAAAATATGTTTGGTCAGCACTACATTAGGCCTTGCATATTTATCTCTGCCTGTTTATTATGGCATGCCTCCCTTCCCTTGTGGGCTGATGCTTATCAGCTCTCATCTGATTTTATTCTGTCTGCACTGGTTATTTGTTCATATCTAGAGCTGCTGCTGTGCGACCTTATCAGTGAATTGCATGTATTGCATTATTGACTCGAAATGGCACACAGGGTGTATGTGTGAATTGGAGCCCACAAGTGTTTTGCGTTCATTTTGGTAGCTGGCATCATTCATGCCTTGACCTGACATATCGTGCCTAGTGCATATTAAGCAGCTCTATACGCAATGTCACATTGATGACTGAAGAATAATGTGGAGAGCTTGTTGACAGTTAATTTCATTCATTTTCATTTTAATCTGACCTTGCGGTGTATGTACATAGCATTGATATGCTTTGCACTAAGGTTTAGGGTAACAGCAATGCTTTTTTGTGTTGCTGGCAATGTTTTTGCAATATATTTGTGGGGTTTGGTTGGTTGCTGTGATTCACAAATATTATTTATGAGACAATGCTGGGACTGAAAATCCTTCCTTAAACTTTTTCTCTATGACATCGTCATCCTCGACTACATATCTACTCAGCCCGACAGCCTACATGAAGATTGGCTGCAGTTTATTAACGAACTCTTATTTCACTTAGTCAGCCATGTCCAAGTTGAATGCGACATTGTCACAGGTCAAAATTTCGCTTGTAGTTGAGGGCACTTTGATTGTGAAAATGAACTGCCTGTATGTCGCACTCTACAACTGTCGATGACCAAATTTAATGGAGCAAACCTAACTTTGATGCAAAGAATGTAATCAGTTTGTTCTTAGGTTTCTTAGCATCTCGTGAGCAAATGTGTCTAGTGGTGGCTTTAAGCAGAGTATGAATTCTATCAACTGCTGAGCTACGGAGGAGTGCAGTTATGGAGGCCCTGACAGCAGTATAGCAGTTACGTTCATATAATACAGTGCATCGTGCCACTCTGGGCTGAGGTACCTCTTGCAAACACATGATGCTTATGTCCACACCAGGTTATGTGGTAATTTTCCCAGCTGCTGCGCCTACTGGAGCAGTTCTGCTTAGGGGAGCGCAGCTCATTCGTGTTTGCAGCCGCTCATGATGTTTGGCTGACACCTGACAAGATGCCAGTGGCCTTGATGACAATGGCTGGGTAGGCATTTGACAAATGGTCACATATTTTTCAGACTTCAATGAAGATGACATGATATCCACGGAGGACCTGAAGCAAGTCATCAGCCGGCTGACGCAGCAGGGTGGTCAGGTCTTTGCAGACTACGAAGTGAAACAGCTGATAGAGAATGTGAGTGACCCGCAGACCACTGTCAGGAGTGCTGCGGTTTGTAGGCCGTGTTTGTTGAGTTCGGCTCTCAGCTTCGGACAGCTAGGTGACATATAAGTGCCCCAGAATTAAAATGTTAGCTAATAATTACATAAAAGGCAGTCTTCTTTTTGCTCTCTCAGAAGAGAAGTGCTTTCTTCTTGAGGCTCCAGAGCCGAGTGCTTGAGCACAAAATGCTACGGTGCCTATACTCATTCACTGGGTTGAAGCGCGGACAGATGTCGATAGCATCGCATCTGATATGATATCTCATTTAACGGACTTTCCTTGAACTCCCCCTGCCTCTTTACCACCAGATCCACTTCCGACACATTTAACATCTTCAGGCTCCCTCAGGCAGCGTACAAGTGCTCTTATTCCCCCATGTACCTACCCCCTTCCCGCCAACCTATCACGGGTGGAGGAGGTCTCTCTGAGGCAACTGCGGGTCGGAGTGGCCCTTATGCCTGCAGTTCACCACCCGGAAAAATGCCCTCACTGCGAAACACCCCCTTCTGACACCACTGTCCACCACCTATTGTGGACATGCCCAGGAACTTTGCTGGTGCACACTCGTGTTCTTCATGAGGCAGGCTTATCCTCAAACAATGACTCCGATTTCCACTTGTGGCTAACGAAAAACATTTACGCCCGAAGATTATGTGACTTTTTATACATAACTAGAGTTCATGCCTTTTTGTAACGCATTATGGCGTTCGTTAATGACATCACGTTTCATGCCGTGTGGCACATTTAGCGTCCCAAATAAATAAATAATAAATGCTACGAGCAAGCGTTGGCAGACTTTAATAGTATGCAATGTCGCTACGTGCCATACAGGGACAGCATACATGGCGAGATTAAAGATACACCGGAAGGTTTTGGTTTTAGGAAACGGTCAAGGAACTGATCTGTAGAAAGCGCTAAGGTAAAGCGAAATCAGTGCAGAAAATCATCTCCGCAACCCCTGAGACAAGGAAATGGCTAGTTGAGGGTGCGAAAAATGGATTAGCTGAAAGGAAAGGAACATTGTTAGAAATTATGCTTACTGGCTTGTTCACAGTGAGTATGGTTCAGCATTTTTGCATTCTATTTCTGAGAATCTGTGCACTTCTTCAGTGCCCTTCAAGAAAGCACTTTGAAGGCTGTCATGGTTTTTTTTCCTAGTGGGATCTTCTTTTTCTTCATTTTGTCAAGGTTGTGCGGTGCTTTCCAGTGGACATATAGCTTTTGCAGGTAGCAAAATAATAAATTAGAATTGAGTTCCTTTTGTGTTTTTGCATGTGGTTTTGCAGAGGCTAGTTGCATTGGAGCATAGGCTTCATCTGAGAATCCATGCTAGCCCTTCCTCACCTCAGTTATCCCTCTGTGTCGTACTCAAAAGCGTTGAAACTTTCTTTAGGAACGCATGGTATCATATTCTCTACTTAGACAGGGTGCGAGAGCAGCCTTACACATTGCAACCACCCGTGACAAAGTCGAAGCATAGCAAATCTGCATTTGCCCATTCATGGCCTTACTTGTGCTGAATTCAAGAAAGTACCACAAATCTTATTATCTTACTGAAAAGCTACTTTTCAGCCATTTGCTTGTGATGTTGAATTTGGGTGGAGGCACCCGTTATATTAGTCATACATTGTGCAGTCACCTTGTACACACAGGAATGTTGTTTTTGTGTTGTTTTGTTTTGAACTAGGCAACTAAGATTAAGTTAACAGGTTTCCAGAATAACCGCTGAAAACATCAAGATGTTTTAACTCTATGTTTTAGAATATCAATGCTTTGATGCCATCAGCACCAATGCCATCGCTTTGTAATGGTAGCTTTAATCACCACACTCGAAAAAATTCTGAGGACAGTGTGTGCAAAAATCAGAATGCCTGTGGCCTGTGTGCCTGCTTTGAACACCGCAATCACTGGCCGCTTCTGTGATTGCCCAAATTGGAACAATCACAGTCAATATGAACATGCATTAGCAGCCACAGTCTGAAGAGGCACCGCCAGTGCTGGTTTAAACCGAAAGGTAGCTAGAGGTTACTCCATTTTATTTTGTAGTGACTGTACAATCGGTTCTGTACCCGGGAAAGTTCAGTAGAACTTACAACCCAGACAAAGGCAATTTGTCACTCTTCTAAGGAATTAGTTTTATAACCATTTCAAATTACTGTTAAGGCCATACACTTTGTGCAGCGGTAGTTCATGTGGTATGAATTTTGGAGAGTGGCTGTAGGATCTTTCTCTCTTGCAGCTTTAGGAGCATTCATTAAAGGGACTCTTGTGGACTAATTGAAGCTGGCCTGAATCATGGGTTACTGTGTTCTGATGACAGTGACGCTACTTTCACTGAAAACAGAGCTTTTATAAGATTGAAAAGATCAAAAAATGAAATGTGAAATATGGGTATCAGCACTGCCGGTCGTTTTCGCAAGCAAAATTTAGGGATGCCGAGACCATTTTTCTGTGGATCTCCGGGGCCAGGCTGCACTGCTGTTCACATCCATGTGGTAATCACGGAGTCTCTCTCACTTTTAACTTCAGAGATTGAGAGGTGGGAAAGACGCTGTTCCATCTTTAAATCCAACTTTCTCGGCAATAAATTGCCTTTTGTTGCCAGATTAACATCAGCGTGGCCGGAGCGAACCAAGAACCGATTTGTACTGGGAACAAAAATTAGATGGAATTGTTCTCAGTGTCCCTTTAAGCTGTAACAAGTTTTTAGTAGCCCGTGCTTATCCTTTAGTTTAAAGGCATCATGCAGGTTGCAGATCTTATCTTCAAACTGCACGAAATAAGATGGGAAAAAAATCAGCTTTTCTTTTTTTCAGATATGTCATGTCCAAAAAAAATGATATAGTTTGATAAGTATTGCTGTTGGGAAGAAAAAAGGCTCAGAAACAGGTGCTTTCCTGTTAAAACTGGAAAGTTGTGTCTAGTTGTATACTGCCTACAGACTTTAATGTGAGCTAATATCAAATTTAATCATACGAGACTGCACAGTACACTGGCTTATAACTGCATTACAACAGTTGCATTACATAAGTTTGGCATAAATATTTTGTACACATTGTGGCCTCATGAGTTAGGAAGAGTAAAAGAATACTTTTAGCAAAATTTCCAACCTCGCACGTCAATTGCGGCCGTAAAGAAAGTGAGTCAAATAATGTCCCTGAGCGCCGTGATTGCTTTGAAAATGTGGGACAAAAATGACCCCTGGCTCCATTCAAGGGAACATGAAAAAATATTTATTGTAAATAAAGTGCCATCTCGGCTTTCCTTGAGCGTATACATCTCCGCACGTTGAAACCATTAGTTTCCTGTGTGAAAAGATGCAAAGCACTGGATGCAGTGTTGGGCGTGTTTCACACTCATAGTTGGCGCATGCTTTTTTCGAAGTAGTTTACCAGCCGAGCCTCACCATTTTTTTTTTTCCTGAATACACCAACATTTTTCCGCTGCCTGCATGTGTTCTGGTGGCCCAGTAGCAATTGAAACCATGTGCAGGTTGTCTGTTGGCATGCATCAATTCACGTGTAAGCCTAGCTGGTCAGTACCAGTGAACATATAGCGCTGATTTATTTTTTTCTAGAGTGTAGAGGTATTGATGTCGGAAACGGGAAATGGAGAGACTTACTAGTCATGTCGGAGAAGAAGCAGAGCTGACGGCGTCCAGGCAAAAACTTGCACGTGCCAAACTATGAGGAGTGCTAACTCAAGCTGCTCTTGATGCTGCTCTCATCAAATCTCTGGACGCTATAAAGAAATGCTCGTCTCTTCAGTCATAAGCTGGTAGCACCGTACAAACTGGGTTAAAATGTACCATGTACTTGTCTGCAGGTGCTAAAAGCCAACTAAAAAAAGTGGGTTAAATTTTATCCCTTGCACCACAGACGGTTAACCTGTGGTAGTACCAGTTTTGGTGCTAGCTAGCTAGTTCAATACTTCCCCATTCTGAACGTGCATGCCTAGGAGTGCCTGAGTCTGGTTGTGCATTCTTCTTGCCAAATTTGCTCTATTGGCGATTGTGCAGAAGGACTTCTGCTTATCCCTGTGCATCTTCCTTGCAGATATTGAAGGAAGCTGACCTTGATGAAGACAGGCTTCTAGCATTTGCAGAGTTCGAGCATGCCATCTCAAAAGCACCCGACTTCATGAAGTAAGTATATGCTTGCCGCTGCTTTGAAATTTTAATGTGAAAGCTCGGTTCTTGACCTGCTGTGCTCGTTCAAATGCTTAGTAGGCTGCTTTTCCTTAATGGCCTTTTTTCTTTTTACTACTGTGGACTTCCCGTAAGTTGCATTCTTCCTACTTATCACGAGACATGGCACTTCCTCCATTCTTTTGTTGCCGGTGACTTGATAGCTACAGCTATATCTCTCTGGTAGCTCGGACATGCAGAATCTCAAAAAGAGCGCAGATCTTGAGCGCTGCTTGTGACGGCAGTCTGTGTTCACACTGCTAGTTGCTATCATTCAACTGTCTAAGGGTCTAGGAGAGATTAGATAAACTGCTAACAATGGAAATTGTTTTCATCTCTGAGCACACTTCTCTGTATCCCATTAGCCATTTGGGAACTCTTCGTAAAGAGACTGATAACCAGGAAAAAAAAAAGAAGCTTCTGTTGTACAATCAGTGCAGGAAATGCATCGTTAATGTTCGCACAGAATAATGTCTGGGTGGGCAACTTCGTAATTGCTTTCTGCTCTTGTTTTCAACAGTTCATTCAGGATCAACCTGTGAAGTGTGCCACAGCTGGCATGGAAGGAGCAGCGTGACACCATGTGACAGAGTATTGTAAAGGACTGCCAAAGAGTTCCCTCACGAGAAGGGTACCAAACCTCAAATTTCACTGTGGCATTTACTTGGTACTTTCTTGGTACCTTCCAAATGTTCCTCGCATGGGCATTCATAGCTTCCCAACGTACAGCGTGGCTCAAGACGAGAAGAGCAGGCGAAAATGTGACGAGCACCAAGTAACAGACAATGTCCAGTTTGTTTCGCTGCGTTCATAGCTTGCCTGGTTGCAGATGTAATATCTGCAACTTCTAGGGCAGACTGACTGACAGTATTGCGCAGCACCTGACTTGCCCTCGTTAGGGAAATGTTTGCTACTTATAGAAAGCAGGAAAACCTGCGGCTCCGGCAAGTCCTAGCTTGGCCGTGCATTAAACACGTACCGACTTCGAAGCAAGCCAAAATAGACTTTTTGGCCTAAACGGTAAGGTATTAAAGCAAGTGCCTTATCAGCAGTGGCTGACTTTTAGGTTACCGGAGCCAAAGTTAGCGCTTATCTCTTAAAGATCTGACTTGGTCATTGGCGTGCTGTCCAGGCCATCTGATAAATAGAGCATTGTGGTCATGTGTTCCTGTAGCTGCTAGCATTTAAGTTGTGTGGAATCTCATGCATCAGATGTTTTCAATGCTCGATCTAATACTCAAGCACAGTGACTGACCTCAAGGTACTGTGGCATAGATGTGAAGCATGCGTGTATATAATGTGACTGAGCATTGCCGTGAGCATAGACGGTTCCTTCCCTCGCTTGCCCAGGGCTGTGCTCAGAACAGGGTAAAGGATTTGCTTCGTTTTTATCATTTTGGGCTTTATTCTAAAGGTGAAACAATGTGCAGTCATGCGATTTGTGTGTGCCTGTGGAGTGTTCAGTGGCTGGCCACAGTTTTTGCACCAGGACCTTGGCAGTGTTTGTATATCTTTTTTTTCATAATTTTTTTTTATTACCATGGGTGCCTTCTGATGGCAAGTCTTTGTCTAGAAATTCCAAACATTGTTCAGAGGAGACAAAGAATCGAGGACACAGAAATGGTGGCAGTAACATTTCATAATAATAAGTAATAATGTCACAGATCTCGTGACGTCTTGTGGATTTGTGAACTCTCCCAGTGCAATTATATGAGAAATGAAATCAAGTGGCAAACGCTCAAGTTTATTACTGCCACCTTTTTCGTGCACCAGTTTTAATGCCACTGTATGCCATGATGATGATACACCTGAAACCTACTTGCAGGTTTTCATGTGAACACAAGACTGTTTAGCGTCCCTCATAGCCCGAGTCGCTTTGGGATGTTAAACTCCAATAAACAAGACTGCTTATTTGTGATTTCATCAGTATTTAAAATATCCTCATATAGAATGGCTGTTCTAGTTTTGCAAAACAAAAACCAGAACAGGCGGAAAGACAAAAAGATTGGAAGGCTATTGGTAAAATGATGCCTGTCACATAGAAGATGTTTCAGATATCTTGTGTTCATTCCAGTAGAAAATTTCATTCCGACTGTCGATCGAACTCTTCATTACTTGAAATGATGTTATTTCAAATTACATAACTATGTTGCTCTACATAGCGGGGTTTGCAGCGCACATCTCATGGACGAATGATTTGTGCATGAATCGGGCATGGCACTAGGGAAACTGCAGTTAAGTTCATCTGTGTGGTGCCATGCAAACGGCTTGAAGACACGAGGTGTTATGTATTCAATATCATTTTCTGAGCCCATAAGGCCAAACAATAAGTTTACGGTGTCCAGTTTGTCAGACTTGCTTTCAGGCTTGAGATGATGAATGAATGCATACTCCTGGCCCGCATTTGAAGGTGGTATGTTTTAGTGACTGCAGAATACTTATTTGTGGTAGTGGATACCCTTTGCACTGAGTTGCAGTTGTTAACCAAGACATATGGAAGGCATGTTCACACTCCAGATTTCTCTATGCTGCCCAGTGCTTCATGCATTACTCTGCCACCGTTGCAAGAATTGCTGCTCCAGTTTTCCAGCATATTGCAGTTTCAGACCTTTTTCGTGTTGCCATGTCGTGCCTTAATTTATACGTAATTTTTTGTTGTGTGTATATTTTAGACATTGGTGTTCGGTGTGCATGGAACATCATGCTTCAGTGTGTGAAGCACCATTATTTGTTATGAACTGTACTTTTAAGGTGACATACACATTTTAGAGCCGTAAACTATGTGGCAAACGTGAAAAAACATGCCTTGGATGTGGTTGGGCTTTTTTGCAACTTGACACGTTCACTGAGTCTTCAGTCACTGGTGGACCGCGTCATGTATTCCTGCTGTGTGGCACAAATACTTAGTGGCACTGTGCAGCCATGAAATAGCTCAGATTTTTCAGAGAGCCTGCAAAAGACATACATGCCCGGCTGCTATTGCTACCGGTTGTCGGTTCCATCAAGTTGACTTCGCTGGAGGCTCACTAATACTATGGTGGGACTAAGAAAAAGAATTGGAAAAAAATGGTGTTCCTGGTAGATCCCGCTGCATTTAAGAAAAACTAAGGGTGGCCCACAGATCGGCTACAACACACAGGGATTAGAGCCCCGAAAACCTCTGCTGCAGTGAATGTGTTAAATATGGGTTGTCATGAACCATGTCACTGTTGTGTGGTGGTTTCCATCAACTCATGCAGACTTTAACCACACTACTTTTAACTGTGGTGGACGATACAAAGCCGAGTTGCCCTGAGAAGCAAGGTTGCTTTGGCCTGGGCAGAAACTGTCGTCAATTCACCCTTTCATTGCTGACTGTCAATTGAGCCAAAACCATTGGCCATCATTCAAAGGCAGAAAATTGACCACCAGGCTATATTGAAAGTGGGCTGGATAGTGGATCGTAGTGTTTTAACGTCCCATGCGACTCTGGCTACAGTGACACTGTAGTGGTGGTCTCGGGATTAATTTAGACCGCCTGAGGTTCTTTAACGTGTGCTGACATCGCACAGCACATGGGTGTTATTGTATTTTGCCTCCATTGAAATATGGCAGCCACGGCCGGGATTGAACCTGCGACCTTGGGAGCACCAGCTGTACGCCAAAGGCATCAAGCCACCGTGGCAGGTTATTGAAAGGGACACTGAGGAGAAATTGAAGTTGGCTTGTATCGATAGAATAGCAGCTCCTGATCACAAAAACGCCACTCTTCCTGAAAACAAAGCTCTTGTAATGTAGAAAATGGCAAGAACCAAAATAAAGGTATCGCCGCCACAGGCCAATCTCGCAAGTACAAGCGTGATGACTTCCTAGGACAAGAGGTGCCACCTTGGAGGAATTTTCCTTACTTCATGGGTGCCACGAATCTCTGAGGCTGACAAAGGAAGGTTTGCGCACCGCACCGCTAGCCATCAGAAATCACGGAGTCTGCGTTTACGTCGCGTTTCACGTCACTCCGTTCAGTGACGTCCTAAGTGTTGCCGTGACGTCATAAGAGTTCCCCAAGTTTGAATCAGAGCGGCGGGAAAAACTTTTTCAACTTCGAATCCAAATTTCTTTGAAGTAAATGCATCTTTCGCGCCCAGACAAGCGGCAACAAAGCCATGAAATGCCGAACTATCAAATTTTGCTAACAAAAAAATTGATAAGGAGTTCTCCTCAGTGTCCCTTGAAAGCATTTTTGTGGATTGCTCTTAAAAAACAAACTACTAAGCTGTCTATGCACAGTGCTGCATTGTAAACATTGAGTAAGATGTGACAGGTTGAAGCATCTCATTTAAGTGCCTACCCAAGCCAAAGTTCTCACATGAGTATACATGTTTTTTTATGTAATTGTTCTGTTGATGTTTTATGAAGCACTGTTGTGGAGCAACAAGAGAACCATAGTGTCGCCAAGCAGCTGACACAAGAGCCATGAGCATTGCTTTTACAATGTTTTTTATCGTATATGATAATAGTAATAATAATATTAATAGACATGTTAACAATGCATGCATCATAAAAAATGGGATGCATAAAGGTACACACACACGCACACATTCTTACAAGCGATCCACACAGTGTAACTGCCATATATATATATATATTTGTATGTATGCCCAACAATAAAGTACAGATTTTCACTCTAATGCTTTTCGCAAAATAGACCTGTTTTTCCTTGCCCTGTACCATATATCTTCAACTTCGGCTGTGTGCCTTCCACCTGTGTTTCCAAAAGGAGCGCTGGGAGTTATATCTCCGACACACGGATGCTAAGACACAATGTAGTGAAAGCGCGCATGACATAACTTGCAGGGAAGATCACCAGAGTGCATACTTGTAAAATACGGCTGGACAAGACATGTTAAATGGACAGGTTAGAGGCAAGAGCTATTTTTGCTATTTGCTTTTAATGTAAAATTATTTGCACATGTGGCCACAACTGAGTTGAACTAGCTAATGCACCCACAAATGCTCATCTGCTGATATTGGAGTCCATTAATGTCGACGCTAAAGCACGTGCCTTCGGAAAACCTAGCCGTCTGCAGACAACGCTGCTCCAAGGCCAAACGAGAACTCTTTTTTACACATTATTTCTCAAGTCTGCGGTGTGAAAGCGAGTCAGCTACTCACATGAGTGAACGTAGAAAGGGGAATTTGTGTTATGCTTCACACAGACCACTTGCGTTTCATTCCTGGCCGATATTTATTGCAGGAAATTCCTTCAACTGCATATGTGAATGCATGGCACGTGCCTTGTCTACTCCCACTTCCAATGCTTCATGGTTTCTTTTGCTGCACATTTTGCAGTTGTAAATCAACTCCCACTCGTCCAGCTTGCAGCCCAACTCTTGCTTGAAGTTTTTCTAAACTTGTGCAATGCAACACCAGCCACTTGCGAGTGAGTGAAAATTGAAAACTGGTTTTTTGGGAAAGGAAATGGCACAGTATCTCTCTCTCATATCCTGGACACCTGTGCCATAAGGGAAGGGATAAAGGAGGGAGTGAGAGAAGAAACGAAGAAAGAGGTGCCATAGTGGAGGGCTCCGAGATAATTTTGACCGCCTGGGGATGTTTAACATGCACTGACAGCGCATAGCACACGGGCATCTTTGCGTTTCGCCTTCATCGAAATGCGGCCGCCACGACGCGATCGGGTTTGAACCCGGGAACTCTTGATCAGTAGTTGAGCGCCCTAACCACTGAGCCACCGCGGCGGGCGAGTTAGTGTGCACTAATTATTGTAATTTGATGCACAGGCAGCACGACAGTGCTGATGCTTCACTGATTCCCGTTTTTGCGAGCACTGTCAAGGGTTCATACCAACTAGCATTCGTGTGATGAGCAGCATCGTGCTACATATTTGCTACAAAAGTTTTCAAACTGCCAGCGCTGATCTCTGTGTTTCTGGGGTTGGCCCTCAGGCTATTGTCATGCCTTACGGACTGCCAAGCTAACCGTGTCTTCAAAGCACTAATATTGTGGAGAGGTTGCTGCCATGACAAATATTTCGGAACAGACTAGAAAGACTAGGAGATGACAGGCTTGCTGACAACTTGGAGACACAAGCAGCATGGCCGCATTCTTAGTTTAGTGATGCTATAATTAGTTTTGTGCACTTCTCTGTTCTCCCATTTAGACAGAGTAGAGTCACAACTTGAATTGTGGTAAATGGTGAGCTCTGTCTCCATGGAAACATCTTTATAAGTAAGCGCAGGCTTGCTGCTGCTCTGCATGCTTTGTTTGTGCGAGCCGACCAACCTCCAGTTTCAGATTAAAGGTCCTAGCACCAAGGAATCATGATAAGGTTGAGTGTAGTCTCCCCCACAACCTATATGTTTCTTGTTCCAGCTTTGTTTGCTTGCAAACAGCACGCAGTTAACAGAGCTGCTCAGAACGTGACCTCCTATTTGCTCGTGGGGGTTGGTCAAACGCTCAGTCTGTATGTACAGTTGGCATTAAAATTTTATGGGATGCAGGCGTGCAGGAAAAAGTTTATTCCGACACCATGACGAAAGCCAATCACCTGAAATGCCTGCACGTATAAATTTGTTGCCAAATGCATGCATCCCGTAAACATTTGCTGCTGACTGTATGTTGTGCACTTTGCAAAGGACAAAGATGAAAAATTGTTGCTCGTAATGGACAAACGGTATAGTGGCTGTTCTTGATGCACATACAAAGAAGGGCAGCTGTCGCCATATCGTCGAAGTGTGCGAACGGTATTTTTTCCAAGCCGAAGTGAATATTAATAATCAAGCTCTGCTGCTTAATTCAAAACGAATTGTGTAGCTAAAGACAGAATCGAATCCAAATTGATTAACTTTACGAATATTCGCGAATACTTGTACAAGACGAATAATAGCGCAAAACAGCAAAGTGTTAGTGGCAGCACTGCTGTGGTACGGTGGTGTACAGAGTATTCACGTGACGTCAAGGGCGCCATTTTGTTGTTCAGCGTGTAGCTTCAGCAGTGGAGGCCGGAGCAAGAGGTGATAATCCCATTAGACATGCCCACAGTCTTTCTCAATGCTCCAGAGACAACAAAATGGCTGCTGCTGTGGCGTCAGGGAATACTCTGTATAACTTGCGGAGTTATTACTATAGTAGCTGTAAAAAGACGCAACACTGATCTCTGCATTTAACACTTGCAGCACGAAGTCGGTACATTTTTTTTTTTTACTGTCATGTCATGTCATGCTGTGCGGCATTGGCGGGGGCCCTATTTCTGAGGTAATCATTGGAGAAAGCTATGGCATATGCTATTCGAAATTCGTGCTAATTATTCAAAACTTCAATGCTCTTCAGAGCTTGTGAGGTATCAATAAATAATAATAAAAAAAAAACCTCATGTCATGTCATGTCATGCTGCGCAGCATTGGAGTGGGCCCCATTTCTGAGGTAATCATCGGAGAAAGTTACGGCGTAAGTTATTCGAAATTCGCGCCAATTATTCAAAACTTATTCAGAAAGCTGAAAGCTTATTCGATTCGTTTCAAATAATTTTTAACATACACAAGTCGATTTGTTCAGCGAATCAAATTCGAGGGTATTCGATTCACCATTAGAAAATTTCAAATATTCTCATACCCCTAAATGTTGAACCTTTTGCCTTCGTACCTTGCTAATAACATCGAAGCTCTGTGCTTGGAGTGACTGCACACGTGAAGCATTTGTGTTTTCCAACAGCAGTAGGTGACAGGGCAAGTTCACACTCTGAAGTGTGATGAAAATACAGCACCACGGTTGCAGTGGTTTTAGTGGGCATTATGGCAGACTTAGTTTCTGAGGTGACTAAAGTCCTATATTACAATCTGTCTGGAACTACATGTCACTACAACACCTGCTCTTCAGCCTTGAACATTAGCTGTTTGGTGCAAAAGAAAGACCACCATTCAGCTTAACCGCTCTGTCTCTATACAGGAAAAAGCATCTCGTCTTTTTAGTGGAGACATTTTGCAACGTTGGTTAAAACTATTAAAACTCCTGTCTGGAGCTACATGTCACTACGAGACCTACTCTTCAGCTTTGAACACTAGCTGTTTGGTGCGAAAGGAAGGCCACCATTCAGCTTAACCGCTCTTTCTCTCTGCGGGGAAAAGCATCTCGTGTCTTTTTCGTGGAGGCATATTGCAGAGTTGGTTAGAACTTTTAAAACTAAAACCAGGTCTGAAGCCAAATTTTGGGTCCACTACTGTCCCGAAGATATTTGGTACTGCTAAGCAGGAAAAATTTGCAATGTCTTGTGCAATCACTTTTGCCTCACCATTCGCAGCCAGTCTGGCAAAAAAAACCTTTGGAACTTTTACCCTACTTGTAACATAAAACATACAGCTTCAAAAACAACAGTACAGGAGGAACGTTTTAGGGTATACTTGCACTTCTAGCAAATGGCAGGTATGTTAGAAGACCGATGTTTAAGTACAAATAGGTTCAAAGAACAAGACAACAGTCAACAATCTGCTGTTCAAACCTGCTGTAATTTGAATGTTCATTTCCCAATAAATCTGCTCATTGCTAAAAGTGCCACTGCCATCTTACGTGTTCCTTCCGTCCTTTTGTTTTTGCGCTGGCATTGAGAAGTATGTTTCAGACAGCCCATTTCAGCACAATCGTACCGCATAGCTGACACCGATTGTGCACGCACGCTACTTTTTCCAGCAAATGGCATCCCAGCACATCATGCACAAAGGTGCAAACAAAATCGAACTGTATTACGCACAAAAGGGGAAAAAGAAAGGCAGACAGATGATGAAACAACCGACAACAACATTTACAGGTACTGTTTTAAATACAATGCTAAGGATGGACACCACCACAATGCGTTTCCAGTCAACCCACCCCCATTCTATCACATCCAAACTCTTAATCATCCAAGGTGACCAGTCGTGCACAAGTGCTCCAGACCAAGCTTCGTGCCCGTAGTAACATCCATACTCACGCACAATTATAAAGCTGAGTGTAGTACATGATGTCTAATCAGAAAGACATACACGATGGAATCTTCAAAGCACTTCGGCATATCCAGATACCAGGAGGAACATCGCTTCGGAGACGTGGATGTTTTATCCAGGCCTAGCACGAACTCATTTTACATACAAATGGCATTTTGTGTTGCCTTTTGCCTAGTGCCGTCTTGTCGTAGTACTTGTTTGTTTTGATAAAATGATGGAACTGCCAGCAGCAGTGCGAAGACAGTAATGTTGGAGAGGCAGCAGGGATTCTTCGGTATTGATGCAACCCATAATTTCCGGTGCGGCGTGATTTGTAATGATTCTAGCTTTTACTGCAGCCCTGCATGTGGGTGCTCAATGTCAAGGATGCTACAGATAGTTGCAGATTCCTCGAGTGCCAACATAGAGTAAAAACAAGTTGTGGCGAAATGACTTTGCAGGTGCGTCGATAAAGGGACCGTGCTTCTGCATCAGGAGAAGAGGGACAGTAGTCTGGCTAAGTACACTGCTTGTACAAATTAAATGTCTGTAAAGCTGGTAGTGCAGGAATTGATGCCTCAAATATGTTCACACAACTGGCAGTCAATTTCATTGCCTCCGACATCACATTCAGAACGGGAAAATGCACATTGCTTGCATTTCACGAACATGCCACATAGCGCAACAGATGCCTGGAAAAGTGCACATGGCCAAGACAGACAAAGTTTGCATCATTCAGACATGCACCTTGAAGAAACAGGAAAGCCTACTTTAGGTTGCATCATAAAACTAGTAGAGATGTAATTACGTACAGGACAAATAGATAGGCCACTTGCCTCTAAGTTAGATTCCAGATGTGACAAGTACATCACATGAAACACCTCTCGATGTTAAGACAGAACACTTCTCAATCATGTAACCATAATACTCTCGCATATGATGCAGTTTGCATAAGCTGCAGTATGGTGCAACAAAACCAAGCATAGTTCTCCCATTGTACTTCTGAGCAGCTCACTGAACAGTCGCACCACATTGGCTTTCATGACGTATAGCTAACTTTGTAATACATCCTGCAAGGTAAAGGACTGCCTCAACGAGACAGTTTGATAAGTAAGGAAACTCTGTCATTGCAGTAACTGACTGAAATATCATCTATAGTCCGCTTGTGGCATGCATTCCCGCCAATAAGGCATTCTGGACAAAGACTTGCCTCTGCAAGAAGCAAGGCTTCATTATGTACATGGCGACAAAGTTTAGTGTACTGAAATAAATTTGTCTACAGGAAATTAGAGTTGCTAAGCAGCAGGTCTTTTTTTTTTTCTGCATACTCAACTACGAAGTCAGATTTTAGCTCTTTTTGATGATGATAACCATTTTAAACACAGCGAAACTAAGAGGAGGTGGAAGATTGAAACGCACTTGTGAGGCTCACAAAATGGAAAAGTTGACAAAAAAAAACACTCAACAATAAATCTTAAGTAAACACACCATATGTCTGAACATGAAAAACAATGGCATGAACACAATGCAATTTGGGCAACTGTGAATGGTGACAAAGAAAACATGCACTTTTGTAACAAAAAATACATACTGCACAAAAACGAACTAGTGAAAGAAAGGAAAATTAAAATCACAGCTACCAGCTTCATGTCCTGCAACAAATGCTACATTATTTCGTAGACACCAGCCCTCTTATGTACATATATGCTGCTCACCACATGGGTAACCTGTTCTGTACACCATTTTTCTTGCCAAAATCCAAGCAACAACGCTTGACGTTGTTTGCAACTGCGAAAGTTTTGCATTAATGAAAGGCACGGAGAAAGGAAAATGTTACATGATAATGGTTGATGAGAAAGCGATAAGCCATGCATTTCTCACAGTCGGGAGCTAAACTAGGTGGAAAAATGAGCAGCAAAAATAAAGTGGCTAGCAAACTGCAAAATCTCCTGCAAATCTGAGAAAGCAACAGATATCAGTGTGGCGATAATTTTGATGAACAGCCTGTCAGGTCGTGCAGTGCTGAAAAGGCTATTACACAGCAAAACAGGAGAAAAAAAAAATTGACAGAAAACGTGATGTTTGTAGCACTTTTTTGGAGCTGCTTAGCCTAACTTCGGCACTGAACTTCCTAACACCTGTGCTCTTTCACTGCATTTCGTTTACATGCCACACAATATACACAGGTGAAATTAGTTTTCTATGAAAAGAAACGTTGTAAGAGGCCCTTCTTCTAAAAAGCTATGCAAGGTCTGTCAGAAAGCGTGGTTCTCTTTGCTTAACAGCACCTGCACCATGGGACGTTGACTACGCTCATGACAAACAGTTGTCACAAGTACAGAGAAATGTTCTGTAAGCAGCCTCAGGATTTTGCCACTGCTATGAGTCACATTCACAGAATAACATTTTTTCCCCTCAAATGTATGTAATTTAATCACTTTTTCTTAAAGTATAAGTCAATCAAACCTACAGCACATAAAACCAGGTTAGAGATATGCACTATCAAAGACCAAAACAGTAAAATAAGCACCATTGCTTATAAAATAAATAAAAACTGCAGTAACAAAGTAACAAAGGTAAAGATGTCTAAAAAAGAAGGTACTGCTGTATTTGCTTCCGGCAGATCTCTTTGAAAACATCAAAAAAGCATGACTATAAGACACCATCACAACCTTTCACCTCTTAAATAGGATGTCAGGCAGGAAACCACAACCATACCCGAAATTTCGTTTGATTCCACTTTTTTTTTTTTGGACTCCTCTATCACGTGAAGCCTCGCCAGGTTATGAAAGAGTAGCCAGGGCATGTTTGGAAGCCATAGCCATAGATTCGAGACACCTAAGCATTCATTCAGATCCATCAAATATATACTTACTCATGGCTGACCCACAATGGCATACTTAAGTATTTGCAATTAACTTGCCTGCCTTGATAACAAACAACCGTGGCTAGACATGCCTCGATGCTTACAACATCTATACTTGGTCACGAAGTATCTCTTCAGTTTTGACTATCAGTCCTTGTTGACGAGGCGTTTTACAGTTCAATGCTGTCAGCTTTACTAAAAACATCTTCTCGGAGATCGACTAGCAGTAAAATGCGCTCAGGTCAACAGCACAAGAACAGTTGCAGATGTATTCAGGCAAACAAACTGCATGAAATGAATTGAGATTAGGCTTGGTCGTTGAAGAAAACATTGCAATCCCTTGTGTTACAACTAATAAGTACTCACTCTCCCGGGGGAAAAAAAAAGCAAGAAATGAGAAGAGGAAAGGCTCCTTCACACCTGCCGTGTTAATAACAAAAACAATCCACAACACATGGTCTACCACATGAATGGTATGTTTAAGACAAATGGAGGAAAAATTTTTCTGTTTCCTCACACATACAACCGGGAACAATCCTAGGCTGTAAGAGGTCAGCTTGGAAGAAGAGAGCCCAGCTGGTGATACATCAGCTGACTTGGTATGTGGCTATGTGTGGCTTCTTTGTAGGCGACTTGGCAGACAACTTCAGAGCCAAGTAAACTGTAACAATACACCAGCCGCAGTCTGCAAATGCAAGCCACAGCACTCCTTTTGGTGTCCTTGTGGTTGCAGTACAGAGCCTGCAGACGCACACGCAGAAAGATACACTCATTGCAGATGGCCTCGGGGACAATGCAGCAGGCGTTGCCACAGGCGACAATGCAGGAAACACTGAAGGCAGTGTTAATAATAATTCTGCAAGCACCGCAACGAGGTCACCAACATCAGACAGACGCACATGCACTAGAGTTTGTGGTATGAACGCTGTGATGTCACGCCTTATGCAGTCTAATGCACGGTTTGCAACAGTAGCCAGTACAGCAGAGGCAACCATGATATCAACAGTTTGCAACAAAAGAGGCAGCGTGCTCAAAGGGGTAGATCTCGAGGATACTCCTATTGCTGCACTGCCACTGCACAGAAGCATAGCCGAGAGCCCTGGCGCCAGTAGCAACGCCTTGTGGGGCTTAACGCAAACAAATTTCAGTTACTATTTCTTGACTTATTCATCATGGCATGCATCTAAAGGATTTGTCCATGCAGCATTTCAACAATACTGGTGAAACTAGATTTTCTGAGAACCCATAACCTTCTTTTCCCTGTGAGCCAATTAGAAAAATTCTCCTTAATATTCATTGGAATTTCACTTTGGAATTTCATACTGCATGAAATCAAATCATGTGCTATGTTAAAGGTCTTTTCTCCTCAAAATGCACATCGTAATCCCTTGTTAATTTTTTGTTGCACTGTCTTTATTGCTCCTTGCTATGCTTTGCACATATGTTATCTAGCGTTTATTTCCTAGCTTGTGATTTTGCTTTAGTGTGAACATTTTTTTCATTAACGTAACGTTTTTCAACCATGGGACCTCCTAGAACATTAGCCAGACAACACAGCTGTATACCCAATGGCAAAAGGAGGAGATGTCCCCTCGAGTCTTGAACAGGGCTTCCTCCTAAACTGACAACAGTCTCAATTTTTTGTTGTTTACAGTGTTAAATTGCTCTAAATAACACCTCAAACAACAATCCACAATAATAGCAATTTCAGTTGACAAACCAATGCTGATCAAAATAAGAGATTGGCCTCTTTAACTCTGCTGCTCTCTGTAGATTACAATAATGAATCTAACGACGTATCCTGTGGCACAAATTCCCACCAGATGCCACTACTGGCACAGCACAACTCCCAGTTATGCCTAAGCACGGCAGTAACACAGCTGGAGTAATGTGCACACATACACGTGCACATCAAGCAAAACCTTTCCATCACAAAGACCAGGGGTCACGGCTAGTCCCTCTCTGGCACTTTCCACGGGGATGTTTGTGCCACTGTCGGGCACTGGACACACACACACAACGTTGCAGTTGGAAGCGAGCGCGGCACAACGTGGACACGTCAACCACTTTGGGCAAAATTAGCAGAGAGGACTCCCCGCTGCCGTGGCGAATGAGGGGTCACCAACTGATGAGCCTCACTGTCCCCAGCTGTGAGTTCGTCTCAAGACTCATACAGCAGGCGCTGGTAATGTGGGTAGATCTGCCATGTGGGGAGGTGCAGCGAAAACTCCAGGGCCACCAGAACGCCAAACTCAAAGTCGAGTAGGTCCTTTCGGTTCAGCCGGAAACCGCACTCGAGTTTCTGCACGGAAATCGCAAACGCAGTGTTTCATGCTGCCAAATTCAACAGGAACAATATGGTCAACTGTGGATGATTCAAACTCGAAGGGGACCAAAGGTTTGTTAAAATTACGCGAGTTCGAACTAACGGGCGCATTTTTAATACATTTGATGTTGATGGGCCTAAAGCAGCAGTTCGAACAAACTGGTTGCTTGAATTAAGAAAGTCCGAGTTGACAAGAGTCCACTGCATTAATGGTTACATCAGCCACTCTCAGAAACTGCAGCATATCACAAATAAGTCGATACTGAGAGGTTTTCACAATGCCCCATTCGTGACTAATATCAACTATCAAGCCTGTGGTGTCTTGCTCATGGCTGTGAATTGTGGGCTTTAGTTACTGAAAGCGACACACGGGCTCCAAGAAATAACATAGTGGAGGACTACAAATTAATTTTGACCACCCGTTCCTTTAACATGCGTTTCGCCTACATCGAAACGCGGAAGCGGCGGTCTGGATTGAACCTAGCTAGGTCCTCCGGCTCAGTAGCCAAGCGCTCTAACCACTGAGCCACTGTGGCTTATGGTACTATCCTTGAAGCCAACTACTTCCAGGTATTGCTCAAGTAATGCTTTGTCTAAGCTGACTTTTGTTGATGCGCAATGTTCTGTGAAATATATGAAAAAGTACAACTTTTACAAAAACAAAGCAAGTCATGTTCCAATTTGTAATACTACACAATGCTTTTCAGTTTTAACCTGGTCGCTATTTTGCTTCACAACTGCTCTCCGACAGTGGTTTTGGTACCATCCATGGTACTAGACCAACTTATCAAGCCAAGCCAACTTATCAAGCCAGGAGGTTCTCACACAGATGGTGTCACACTTAAAGGAGTCTTTTCTAGTGTTGTAGTAATAGCAGGACATGACAATACGCAAGCAAATATTGCCTTAAGTGCAACAAGAGCTTTGTCTCATGCGAGCACCAAGTCCGTTGCAACATAGCTCGTCCAGTAGCTTTGCAGACGCTGTTTTATTTTTTTCACTATGCGACATATTTAAGCTCTGGCATCCAAATTGCATGTTGTATGCAGAACAGAAAACTGTGTGAAAAATGCCGATTATTGATTTTCATTTCCTTCACCAGTCTTAGCAGTAGTAGCTGTTATACTGCGCATGTGCATTCCCCATGTTACATGCCAGTCAGATGAAAATGACTGCAAGGAAAACAAACAGCAAACTCTAGAAGCTAAGACTCGCCAATGGTGGATTCAACAGCGCAAAATAAATGCTGAAAACTGATCGCCACATTTTGAAAAAAATAAATGCAGAAAGTCCACTCCCTGATTCCGTTACTCACGGTAGATAATAGGGTGTTGCACAAGGTTGTGCACTGTCTGCATTTGCCAACGCTTACTGTAATGCTGACCTCAGCTGAGTCAGAGGTGGACCCGAGATACAGTAACAATGCAGAGCAAAGAAGATCTTTTTCAGGGAGGGGGTTCTATTTATACCATTAGGTCACTGGCATGAATACCGTGGGACCCCATGCATGGCTAATCAGAGTAAACGGTGAGTAATACGAGGCCAGGCAATGACATAACGTGATGGAGACACGCCAAGTCTTTAGAACATAATGAAACTGAAATCAGGCACACTATCTATTGAACACTTTCAACACACTACAATACAACAAGCTATTCTTTTCACCTGTCTCTCTACCCTAATTCTTTTCCTGCTGGCTGCAGATCGGGCGTGTGAGGAATATGTGGCCATTTCCTCTCTCTTTTAGCTACCTTTTTTATTACTACTATTATTGTTTCGAATAAAACTGCCACTACTACTGCTATGACACTTACCTCAATGAGGGTTCGCATTTCGTTGCCCTTGACATCGTTCAGCTTGGCTGAAAGCAACAGGCACGCCCCAGCACACAACTTGCGGTTTTGCTTATGAATCAGCAGCTGCAGCAAAAAAAAAGAAAGGAAAATGAAGGAATTCCTGGAGTCATCTGGACCAGCGTCCAGAAATGACACAACCTCGAGAATGTGCCCCAGCCTTGGTCCGCACAGCAACACTGTCAACAGAGCCACACACCCTGTGGACAGCGACCCGTACATGAAATGCTAAACCAGGAAACATGAGACAGCTGTGCGCTAAGACCACAGCCTCTACGGACGCCCTTGCGCTAAATAAGCGAGTTCAATTTAAGAATGTGGTCTTTTTGAGATCACCCGCAACACACTACAAACATAGTGTCGTTTACCACAGGGAAAGTTCCTCACACAGCTATCAATGTAGAAAATTCCCAGAATGGGGAAAAGAATGGAGCTCAGCTTTGCTCTGGTATCATTCTATCCAGCCACACTACAACAGAAGCACAGGCTGGGGTCAATTTGGGAGGGCTTTCATAAGAAAGACAAATTTTTAATTCAATCAAACCCAGTGCTCCTCATTCTACTAAGCCTTGTCGAGTTTCTCAAATGCTGCCTTCTCTTTTGGTGCGAACAGTGAATGGGCTGCTAAACTCCCCTTACCTTCAGGATTAGCTTCTCAAAGAACACATAGGCTTGGGCCACTGTTAATAGGTCGATTCCGCACTAGAAGAGATAGAAAAAATTTATGAAAGAAGACATCAAAAACATGGCACGAATTATAAAACCTTGCTTCAAATTTTATCAGTTCAAATCACTTGATGCATACCTGCATAATGAGGAGTGAGCAAAAAAATAACAAGGATACAAAACTACACATCCCGAAAGGAAAGCCACAGCTCTTCTCTAATTTATTACAGTAATAACCACAGGGAAACAGTCCAAAATAGAATACGAAACGCTAGCTGACTTAAGTCTGAGTTTTAGAGGATTGCTTAACACCCTTTCAGATGTGTATGGTCACATAACACATGAAAAGTTGTGTGATGCACTCATGTGCATTACAGGAGGGGTATTCTGAGGGTAAGCAGAACTGCGATAGAATACAGAATCTTATTGAAAAAAAAAATTATGAAAGCCTATTTTCAGTGCTGAATGCAATTCTCATGCACTCAAATGTTAATGAAAGAGTGAGAAGCTTGCCGTTTCCTGTAGAAAACCACATTTCAGAAGGGGAAAAAAAAAACTTCTTCATTGGCTCCTGAACTATTTGTGCCCAACACCTCAAAGTATATATTAGTTGAAGCTTTCACCATGCAAGGACACTTTATTGGCCACGAAACGAAGATCATGAGGTATCAGCCTTAGGGAATAAAGAATTGTATGGATGATTCTTGGAATGCCTGGCAGCATCAAAATAGAGCGATTTGCAATGAGTAGCAGTCTCATCCTTATGGACACAGATGCCTTATGACAGGTGATCAGGGGGCCATGAGGCATCCTGCAGTTCATGCGATGCCCCTTTTGAAACTTAAAACTCGCCTGCCCATGTGAAATTGTGATATACAGTTCTTGCCATAAACTGCAGCCATGCTTTGCGAGATCTATCTCAATGAGTTTTCGGCCTAACATGTGCACAAACTGCACCATTCCATGCAGTTCAACAACTTCAGTGAAGTGCTGAATTCAACCCTCGCCGATTGATCCTTTGCAGGAAATTCGTTTCTTGGCTGCAAATGACTGACTGAACAATATATTATACGCACTGCTTGGTATGTAGTCATCTGTGCAACAGTGCGACTCTTGTAATTGAGAAGCACTTTTTTGATTACTTGTTAACTGTCTCTCATACCTTCAGCTCTGACATGAGTCAGCACATGTCATACACAAATGTATAGCTTAGGAAATACCAAGAGCTGCTTGCTCATGTGATAGGCCAGGGCTCATGACACCCACAAAGCAAGGGCTGGCTGCCTGAAGGTGTAATCAAGCTAAACTGAAGGATCTGTAGGCACGTCTGAGCCATGACAACAGACTGGCAGTGGTAATTTTGGCTTGCTCGTTTTTTTTTTATGGTTTTCTAGCCAATAAATTATAGTGCTGGAAATGCATAAACCTAATTTGTGACCTCGTTTGCAGGCTTGGCTATGGGTGAACGGCTTTAGAAAAAAGTGCATGCACATGCATGCATCCATATGCTTATGCATGTGTGAAATTAGTGATTACAATACCATATTTACCCTCGTAATGTACACATCTCGTTGTCAAAAGAATTGCCACTTATTTCTGAGGTGCATTTATTATGCAGGGTAAAACTTCCCAACTTTCACCGAATTTTAATGACTAATACAGGCATTGTGGTAATATGTGAAGGTGTTATGTGAGTAAGTAAAATGCACAATGAAGTGCATGCGGTAATCGACAGCGACTGACTCACCTCTCCACAGGCAATCTTGCACATTTCACGTTTCAAACTGCAGGACCATGGGGAAAAGCAGAAAAAGAAAAGGAATAAATAGAGAAAAAACAATGCCTGCAACTTGCTGTTTAGCAGAACCAACTGCCATGCTGAAAACACTTGCCAACACACAATGAACGTCACACTGCCCACCAGGAACAAGACGCCATTACCCTCAATAGTGTCACACTTCTCGCCCACATTTTTTTTTTTTCACTTCACAGCAGGTTAACCACATTTTTTTTAACTGAATCTTCAGCATTGCATCAATGCCATGTGCCCTGTGGAAGAATGAGACTTCTTGATTAAGACTGGCTGCAGCTCACAAGGTGCATTTAACTCACACCATCACAACTCTTTTCATTACCATCAGCCAAGTTAGGTTCACTGCAGGATCAAGGCCTCTTCCATTCTCCTGTCCTATGCTTGAACTTCATAATCTCACCTCTGCATCCTGACCTTCAGGTGCTCCCAGACATGTTTACCTTCTCTTGGAATCCTCCGTAACCCTAATGGATTGCCATTTACCTGTTTTTCAGATTAGAATTCCCAGCCATTTTTCACTTCTTGATTAGCACTACGACATTAAACTCAAGTTCGTTAAACTCTAGACCATGTTGCTCTCCTTTCCGTTTCCTAAAGCTAGCTTTATTATTTTGCTTTCCACAGGCTCACTGCACAGTCTTCAAACTAATATCCAATACCTTCCAAGCTTTCGTTCACCTGGGTGAGCACTGACAAGACACAACTGTTACACACTTTTCGTTTGGAGGATATCAATAGAGTGGTGTGATTAACTTACAGTATTCTCTCTACAAATGCCTTATACATAGCCGGCAGGCCATGAATAATTCTACCGGCTTACAAGACTGAGACATCGTTACATCCCAGCAAGCACTCACCCTTTATGCAGTTTAACCCTTCACAGCTTATGTAATTCATGTTGGTGATTGTCAAGGTCACAGGCAACATCCTTTGTCAATCATACTAGTATTGTTCTAATTAGTATTACTTGTGTATCTATGCTGTTCTCTGTAATTTATTCATCTATCACGCTCTTTTGAGTTGAGTGTTGCTTGACATAAAATGAAATTCCTGTTCCACCTCTCTCCAATTACCCCACAGTGTACTCAAATTGCTGGCTTTTGAGAACAAGCTCAAGCCGCGACAAAGCTGTGCAGTTGTTCTCACCTTCTTAGCTTACTCAGGGTGAGCTGGATGTGCGGAAACTTGCTGCGAAACTTGTCGTTCAGCTCTTTCTTTAGGTCTGATGGCTTCACATAATCAATTATGGAAGTCTGAAAAAAAAACAGGGGAGTGCTCTTGAATCATCAACCATCAACATATCCCTCGCACGTTCTGGCAAGGGAATATGTGGTGTTGTCCTGTCATTGTGAATGACGGGAAATACATGCTCATGAAGACATTTTCGTTCCAGCAAGTCCGTAAGATAATAAGTGCAGTGGGCTCCCTTTAATATGAACACAATGGGACTTCTCAAATTAAATTCAGCTAATCAGAAGTTCGCTTAATAAAGGCAGCTGGAACATCAGATTGTATGAGAGCATATAGATAACAAAAGAAAAACCAGCAATGACACGATAAATGACTGAAAGATGGCAAGGAAACGTAAGCACTGCAAAAAGTATTTTCAGAATTCATGCACATCACCTGCATTCAATCATTCAGTTGTGGGTTCTAGCTTTTCTATGACAACTGTCCCTTGCTGACACAGGAAGACACCCATCTAATGTTAGGTGAAGATGTTTACTACCTTAATGTTACTGAAAAAAGTACTCATCTGCTAAAAGAGCAGAATTAGCTTTTTTTTTATATTGCATCTACAGGAAACAGGCCCCTGAACTGTTCAGCTTATCACAGAATCTGGCTTAACACAGTTTATCTCAAAGGAACTCCACTGCACTGCAGTACACTAGAAATAACCAATAAAGGACAAACAATAAGTTTTTAATTTTCTCATTTTTGTAAGAGTCAGATTACTCTCTCTTTACACTGCTTTTCAAACTTGAAGAAGTACAGCCATTTCTCAGGGCAACGTTGAAATATGGCAGCTAACAAATTTGGTGCTCACAACGCTCACCACAGCAACATAGATGTCACAACCATCTTGTGCACATACACGCCATATTTAAGTGCCAAAAATGTCATGCATTGAAATGCCAACGATCATCAATAATGTTACAACAATAGTAGCTTAAGGAGACTCACAAAGGTCAATATTTCCCTAAAATACAATTTGAATACGAACACTATTGTTTCACACATTAAAAAATCTTTTGATGAAAATTTTTAAAATATTACAGTTGAAATATTCATAACCACAGCAGCCACTGTCATCAGTAATGAGTTTTGTAAAGCATCATTAGCTGCTGCTTTGTTTCGAGAAAGTGAACATGTCCATCTGCAGTTGTATTAAAGGATGATGTTATTTTACAGTAACCTGTAACTACACCAACCCGCACCTCTGGCCTGTGTGTTTTCACAAATAAATGTCTAATAAAGCCATTCCAGCTTAAGAAGATGGCACTTCATAATGTTTCATCCGCAAGCTTGACTGCCCTCACGACAAGCGCAAGTAGTCAGAGGAACAGAGAGTCTTCTGAACGAGACATAATTTGACTCACAATGTAAGAAGGGAAGCTGAGCATGGTGCTGTGTTTTCCAGCAATCAGCTCTGGGTTGTCCAGCAGGTCTGGACTGTAGGGAGCAGACGCACTACAGCAGGGAGGGAGTCCAGCATCGTCCTTGCTGGTCCACTCAAAACCTGCACCGCCAAAGAGAGAGGCAGGGAATGACTAATACAAAACAGTTTCACAGTACAACACACTGACGCTTACCACACAGCACCTAGGAATGAAAACACAGCTGCAGGGACCACAGAAAATTATTAAAAGATCCCAACTAATGTAAACTAAACATCTGAACAATGACTGCAATGAATATGAAATAATGCTATCATTTAAACCCAAAACATTTTACAGCTGTTAAATATTGGCTATAAATGTAATATGTACAAACATACAAAGATTTTACTGCCACGGTGGCTCAGTGGTTAGGGCGCTCGACTACCGATCCGGAGTACCCGGGTTCGAATCCGACCGCAGCGGCCGCATTTCGATGGAGGCGAAACGCAAGGGCACCCGCGTGCTGTGCGATGCCAGTGCACGTTAAAGATCCCCAGGTGGCCGAAATTATTACAGAGCCTTCCACTATGGCACCTCTTTCTTCCTTTCTTCTCTTCGTCCCTCCTTTATCCCTTCCCTTACAGCACGGTTCGGGTCTCCGCCGAGATGTGAGACGGACACTGCACCATTTCCTTTGCCCAACAACCAACAACTACAAATGAGATTTTACGATTGCACACTAGAAACTTCTGATATTATAGAAAACAACAATTACACTGAGTTAAAGAACCTTGAATTAAGGAATTGAAACTCGTTGGCAATTTATGGAAAGCGAGAACTATTCCAAATGTCATTGTTTTTTGGCTCAAATCTAGGAATCGCAGAATGCTGTGTTTTCCCTTCGCCAGCGAAGCACGCCGTAGAGACAAAAGGAGCAGATGCTTTCGACCCTGTCTCAGGGTGAGTAACTAAGCAGTCCACTCGGGGGCTCTCCACCCCCCTCTTCCCCAAACTAGTTACAAAAATGTACACCATGAGGCACCGCAGAAGTAGCCGCTGATTGGCTGAAAGTGACGATGAGCAAGTGTGGCGAAATCAGTAGGAAATGGCCATGGCTGGGGAAACAACAGCAGTAAGAACCCCCATACTCCATGAAGATAACAATAAATATTGCCTTCACTGATGGCGCCACCATACGTGCAACCTGTTTGGTGTCGGTTTCAGTTACCACTGGGCTATAATTATGGTGCTTCATTTTCGGATTTTTTCGAATATCGAGGGCAAAATTCAGGTTTCATGTTTCCAGCTCAAATCCAAGTAGAAACTGGGTCATAAAAATGATCCATAATTCTGACTTTTTTTTTTTCAGAAAAAACAATGCACCATTAGCACTCAATATTTAGTGGGACATTACATTCCCTATTTTTGCTCTTTATTTTCATACAGAATCTGCACAAGTAGCAGGTTGCACAGAGAAACTGTTTACCAAACCAGAAATTTCTTTTATTCTCATTTACAACAGTTATTCTGACGCATACTTTGCCATCCCCATAAGCAGCACTTCCACGACTGTGTTACAGTTGTTTGCACACTGTTTGCACGCTGCAAAAACATTCATTCAGCGGTCATCACAGCGGCCATTTTAACTGCATGACAGCCCTGCAGTCGGATGTTGTTAGTGTGGCCAGTGCTACATAATGCAATGTCAGCAAGACATCCGGGCCTTAGCTGTGCTCTGATCTTTTTCTTCTAAACTGACAAAATATGATTTCTTGAAAGTGCATTTTGGGCAGAAATTGGGTTGAACCCAATTTTTAAGAAGTCTGTTCGGGGTGCGAAAATTCGGTGAAACAAAGCTACACCAAAAACAAAGGGCCTAAGAAAAAGTGGCGAGAGCTTGCATTTCAAGCCTTTTGCGACAAGTCATGTCAACCATTTCAGGGCAGGCATGGAAAATGGGAGTTTCTGCTTTAGGCTCTATTACTGCTCCTGTTCTTTTATTTTTTACTGGTTTAAGCTCACCGTAACTCCGTTAGGTGTGGGCTTCCTCCACCATAATTTATTTTTTTTTTTAATTCCAGGAGGGCTCCAAGAACAAGGAAAATGGATGCTGAACACTGTCTTTCGCATGGGTGCCTACACATTTTATGTAATCAGAATTGTTTATATAATGACCTCTTCTGATAGAAATGAGTCAGAAGTACAAATGAGACCCTGAAAGCAGCGTAGGGTCATGATGCAAAGACATGAAGATTTGAAAAAAATTGCAGCATTAATAATTGGGAAGGGTAGAGTTTTTATTTTTTTAGCGTAACCTAGGCATGTTCACAAAAAAAAAAACTGAAAATCTGACTTTTTTCATCAATAGATAATAATTCACGACAGAAAGGGATAATACACACAAATAGTTTCAGCTGCTTTTAGTAAAGCCATATTATTGCTTGACAAAAAACAGCCCTTGAAAAGGCCTGGTCACAACCCCCCATATCTGCACAACCCTCTCTGTAGAACAGCTCCCCCTTGTGATGGATGTGCTGCGGCCAGCAACTGAGCCCATTATTTTGCAACAACCAAATGATCGTTCTTCGGGCCACTGCCTGTAGCAGTGCACATGCTGAATGGCTTCAGATGAGATGCAGGTGCTGCCAGGTGCCTAGAAAAGCTGTCACATAGCAAATGACAAGCTGGCGTTGACAACCTATATAACTTGACACAGTTTGTTCATATCACTGGAATGTTTGACTGTCACATGAAATGCCTGAAACCACCAGTGAGGATGAATTACTTCCCTCCAAACTGGTGTCCACCCTTCTTTACCTTGACTTCTATGCAGCTGACAGTAAGTAATGTACGACATCGCAGTGTTATTCACTTGTTCACTTTCTCACCTGAAATGCACTAGTACCACTGATCCCATTTTTCTTTCTTGCACATATATGTGGCAAATGTACAAGGCAAACTCAAAGCGTGACACCCTGCCATTGCCATGCGGTGTCCATGACAGCAGTCTTTCGAGACTAACTTGAGGTGTACTCAAAAGCGGGTCAATGGTGCGCGCTGGTACCATGGTGATAATCATTGAGTTAGAGCCGGTACTGCTCAATGCAGCAGACTTAATGAGAAGTAACAGTTGCTCACTTTTATCCAAGCTGCTTGCACTGGGAGGTGTTGTGGCCAAGGCACCCACGTCGTGAGAAACGCAGCGAGTCACATGCTGCATCAAAAGAAATGGCAGCAGGACAGTTAATGGGCAACAACTGACTGCATTCTGGATGCTGGCCTCGTAAGAACAACACATGTGAAATGCCGTTATGCATTCCCATTTACGGCAAAATACCATGCTTTTAAATGGATTAACATGGGACTGGCAAACTTCCTGCAAAAATGATGCACTGAACGCCAACTGCTTTGTAAAAAAAATGAAAAAATATAAGAATATAATCACGTGTAGCATGCAACGTCAGAAGTGCACTGAATGTTGGACCAGTCTTCTACCACATTTTGTCTATTCTGCAGGCGTATCACCAGGTTTCACAAGGTGTAGGTGTAGAGGAGAAAAAAGTTTTTATAAAATGAAGTTATCCACATATAATGCCAAAATTTTGTGCAGTGAGGTTTGAAAGCATTTCTATCATGCAGAACACTTTTCATCAAAATCCATCCAAAAAGTAAGAAAGATGGTGTTACAATACAATAAGATACAATGTTTATTCAACATCTCACGGATGTTTGGAGCACGGGCAAAAAGCCAGAAGAAGGCTTGACTAAGGCCCGTACCCCAATACATCGCAAGCAGTGTGTAGCTACATGCTGCAGTGGTTAAAAATAAAGATAAAAAATGGGTGCGATAGGAGAATACAAACACAAGTCAAGCATCAGCATACATGAAAATAAAGTGCATTGTAAGGAAATTATTAGTTTACACGGTGAGCCGTATATATGTTTACCCATACATACAACATGATACACAGACATCAACGATAAAGAACACAGCAAAAGAAAGGAAAAAAGAGGAAAAAGTAAATCCGCAAACAGTTTCAAAATTTAAGACATGGTGACATTTCAGTCTTATACATATTTATTCCGCAGGCTCTTCAATGAAATAGAGTCAAAATCTGTATTTCTGCCCATCGCAAAATCATTCAGCCATGTTGGTGGTCTAAATTTTAACATTTGCCTTCCTTATCCTGTATGGCATTTGCTCAATTTCCATTCATCTGGGTTGCGCATTGGGTATATAGGAGTGTGTTTTTCAAGATTTGCCAGTAACTGAAAGTCATGTGCCCCCTTAAGTGCACATTTTGTCATTTCAATCCACCTCAAAATTGTTTCAATAACTGAAAAGTATGCAGCATGTACAATCCGCCAAAACGTGGAGTTTATGGCTGCTATTTTAAAATAAACACCTATTTTTTTTTGTCAGAGGCTTCAGGTAATTTAAAGACAAAGTCCCAAGAGTGTTGTCTCCAGCTGAGGAAATCTGGCGAGCATTTACACAAGGTACACTGTATGCAACAAGCCTCTGGTAGCAGTAGGAATAGCAGGTATCACATAAAAATTTATGGTAAAGAAATGCTCACCTGGCAATGGCCATGAGTGGCAAGGTCTGGGTCATGCGATTTCGACCAACGGAGCTGAACTGCTGACATGTTGTGACGAGAAGACACCAGGTATGGTCCAAAGGAGAGGTACTAAAAAGTGCAAAACACAAAACAATGCAAAATAAATACAAAATGCAACACAAAAGTCTGAACGCTCAGCACCTCAGAGTCATTAAAGGCTCTGAAAAATTTGACGATTATTAAAAACACTAAAGTTTCCAGCCTTGTGATATATCAGAAAAGTTATGTTCCATGCAATGACATCCTAACTGGCTTTTAAGTCTCAGTGTGTGGTACAAAGGGTGTGTTATGTCAAGTACTCAAAACAAGGTACACTTATGGGGAGTGCGCGACAACTCCTGCAGTGCACTTTACGCTATGTGGTGGCAATGGGAAAGCAGACTGCGCTCGTAGATATAAAAATGATGATTGGCTAAAAAACAAATTTTTTGAAAATGGCAATCTGTAAGCGCAGCCTTCAGAATTATGGTTGTTTAGAGCAGTAGAGCACATAAAAATGAACATAACTTAATTTTCAGCCATAACCTGTTCTATGGTAATAGTGCAGCAAGTCAACACAAGTTCCAAGCACATCCAGAATCCGGACAACGAACAACATGGTAGACTGAAGCACATTTTAGTAATGTCTTGTTTTGCTGGTCACTATCACAAAATTTCACAAATAAAAAATATATGTGACAGGTAAAATCAACTTGTATGTGCATTTTGTTATATATTACATTTTATGCCCAAAAAACATACACCTTTTGTCAAAAGTTCAGAGCCCAGAGGGGTTTGCTTTCAAGCCATGCTGTGCAGCTTGTCATGCGTCACCAGCATTCCAAATCTATTGAAGGTGACAGGGACACGTATATCATGACCCCTCTCAAATTCAGGATTGCCATGGATACTACAGGAGCCCCACTACACGGTTTAGAAGCTTACACAGGCTGCACATAAAGTGGCTAAGTTCGTTTTCATTTTAATGCGCAGCTCTAAACAGGAGGTGCAGGCACTAGTTTTGGGTGTAGCTCCGTTCAAGCAGGCAAGTACCCCATCTGCAAACATGCAGGCTTGTGTGCACGAGGTATACGGACAAGCACACAAGCACAATGAGTCAGAGATTGAAAAGCTTGTGCCAGCACACGTGCCCTAATGGTTCCTTCACAGAGAGTTTGCAAGCACCGTGCCTGTCAGCACGTGTCTGCCACATCACCTGTCCTTCTTCGGGACGATGAATGCCAAGCAGAGACAGCATGTCCATGGTGTCACTGCCATCATTGAGAGGCAGCAGCTGCCGGTTTCCGGACGTGTGACGGCGCCGCGAGGAGTCTGCTTTTGTCTCGGGCCTGCAGGTGGTGAAGGCAAAAGCAAAACAAATGCTCAGGCTGCCTATATGCGGCGCGAACCACAGTGTTGCAAACTCGTGACCATCACACCACACAGTCAACAGATATAGAGACGAGAAGACATCACTTTGCCACCCTACAGAGAGACAATGCCTGGTGACCTAGCCTGCTGTCTTACAAAGAGAGGAGGAAGGGGTCATACGTAGCACAAGTGCGCATCTATAAGAAGAACATGAGGCAGACAGGAACGGCACACGCCTCTGACTAGACGTTGTTTTGAAGCTCCCGACCCAGAAAAAGAAAGGTCGTGAACCTCGCAGCTACTCGTTCAACGATACGCACAGCGGTCGTATTTCGCGAGCTGAAGGTGGTATAGCAGCGGCACAGGAAGTGAAAACATGTCGATGACAAGTTGTCAGTCTTCCGGCTTCTTTTGTCTGGAGCTCTCCAGGGACGAACAGAAGAATGGTCGCTGCCCCCGCAAGCTCTCCTGACAGGCCGTCAACCGCGTGCCGTGCCTTCGACGCAAGGACCGCTCGCTATTGCGACGACGCCCGTAATGGGGGCAGCGCGGAGTGCGTCGTGTCTTTATCGAGCATTAAATGTTGTCTAGCCAAGCATCCTGAAATACTTTATGTGCGCTAGTTCACGAAGCTGCCGGCGCTCGCTCACGCAGCAGCAAATGAAGCAAAAGCAAAGGTGAATAATTCGAACACGCGAGACAGAAAGCAGGCACGCGTCTTCGTTTTTTTTCTCGAGATTTGCGTTTTCTAAAGCTAGCATTCCCGCAATGCTCCGGTGAGCAAGGTGAAGCTCGCCGCTCAGCGACCCGGACAGGCAAAGAATTAAGCCGTGCTCAAAAATGCAAACAATCAACGAAGAAAAAAAAAGTTTGAGGAGAAAAAACAGTGAGCGCATTTCTCGCTACGCGGTCGATAAACTCGGGATACGTACAGTGACTTGGTTGTCGTCTCTGAAGGCGACCAACAGACAGCTACAGGAATGAACAGAGTTACCGTCGACGGGTCCCTACGTAGAACCGTTTATCGCGCCATCTAACAGAAATAGCGTAGGTGATGCATCAGCCCTAGGCGGCAAGACACCGCAATTTCAGCCCCTACTAACGCTACATCTGAGGTCTGGAAACGTTTCCAAACCTCAGACGTAAATCCGTTCCCACATTTTCCATCGCCTTTCCTTTCACATTTCAAATACGCTAAATGGACCTCGTTAATTCCCAAGCGGTCATCTGCGCAGAAAATAGAAAGAAAGCGCTTCTTGATTCCGCCTTTCAATGCTGTAGCATTAGGACGGCCGTGACCAAAAAGACGACGCCAATCTGTCTGAAGACTATATGAATCACAGTGCACACACTGGCATGGCTGCGAACCTATACCACGTGATATGGGCCTGCCAAGACAATAACACAGAAGTAGAAAGAATGAAAGAACCGACCATTGACCGGTGGTCGGAAATTCTGTCTAGCGCGGATCCAAAAGTTCAGCAGGGCCTGATCGAAAGGGCTATATAGCTAGGGCGGCTGCAAGGTCCAATGGACTTCTCAAACAGGGGGATACCGACCCCCAATTTTAGTTGCAATTACAATTAAATCATTCCATCGCCATCTGTCATGTAGTCGTGCTTTCACCTGCTTGCCGTCACGTAACAGTGTGCAGTGTGTGTGTGTGTGTGTGTGTGTGTGTGTGTGTGTGTGTGTGTGTGTGTGTGTGTGTGTGTGTGTGTGTGTGTGTGTGTGTGTGTGTGTGTGTGTGTGTGTGTGTGTGTGTGTGTGTGTGTGTGTGTGTGTGTGTGTGTGTGTGTGTGTGTGTGTGTGTGTGTGTGTGTGTGTGTGTGTGTGTGTGTGTGTGTGTGTGTGTGTGTGTGTGTGTGTGTGTGTGTGTGTGTGTGTGTGTGTGTGTGTGTGTGTGTGTGTGTGTGTGTGTGTGTGTGTGTGTGTGTGTGTGTGTGTGTGTGTGTGTGTGTGTGTGTGTGTGTGTGTGTGTGTGTGTGTGTGTGTGTGTGTGTGTGTGTGTGTGTGTGTGTGTGTGTGTGTGTGTGTGTGTGTGTGTGTGTGTGTGTGTGTGTGTGTGTGTGTGTGTGTGTGTGTGTGTGTGTGTGTGTGTGTGTGTGTGTGTGTGTGTGTGTGTGTGTGTGTGTGTGTGTGTGTGTGTGTGTGTGTGTGTGTGTGTGTGTGTGTGTGTGTGTGTGTGTGTGTGTGTGTGTGTGTGTGTGTGTGTGTGTGTGTGTGTGTGTGTGTGTGTGTGTGTGTGTGTGTGTGTGTGTGTGTGTGTGTGTGTGTGTGTGTGTGTGTGTGTGTGTGTGTGTGTGTGTGTGTGTGTGTGTGTGTGTGTGTGTGTGTGTGTGTGTGTGTGTGTGTGTGTGTGTGTGTGTGTGTGTGTGTGTGTGTGTGTGTGTGTGTGTGTGTGTGTGTGTGTGTGTGTGTGTGTGTGTGTGTGTGAAGGAAGCCAACAGTCACCGAAACCAAGGTGCATAGGGGGAATGTTTTTTTTATTTGTAGTGATGGTTAGTAAGAGAATAATACTTCGATTAATCTGTCGCTTAAAGAAAACTACTTATAGAGCAGCAGAAAAAACAACCGTGCCGCCGGTTATTCCTTTCTGCGCATGGTTAGGCTTGATAAAAACGAAATATACAGATGTGCACCCTGAATTAAAAGTAGTAGTAGTTCAAGAAAGCGCTCCGCATGTATCGTTCACTTCGCCCACCTGTTAATTCTGCCCCTGAATTTTGCATTTCTGTACACAATAAAACGCTTGCGACCCGCCGCGGTGGCTCAGTGGTTAGGGCGCTCGACTACTGATCCGGAGTTCCCGGGTTCGAACCAGACCGCGGCGGCTGCGTTTTTATGGAGGCGAAATGCAAAGGCGCCCGTGTGCTGTGCGATGTCAGTGCACGTTAAAGATTCCCAGGTGGTCGAAATTATTCCGGAGCCATCCACTACGGCCCCTCTTTCTTCCTTTATTCCTTCGCTCCCTCCTTTATCCCTTCCCTTACGGCGTGGTTCAGGTGTCCAACGATATATGAGACAGATACTGCGCCATATCGTTTCCCCCCAAAACCAATTTTCAATAAAAAGCTTGCTAGCGAATTTGAATGTTATCCACGCAGGTCATTATGTAATATCGAAAGTGTGCCCTGTGCTGAAATAATAATAATAATAATAATAATAATAATAATAATAATAATAATAATAATAATAATAATAATAATAATAATAATAATAATATATATCCTTACTGGCCTTTTTTATTTATTACTCTTTACCCCAATAAGCATGCAATTGCATGGCGGTGTGCACTGTCAGGTGAGCAGGATCAGTAAATTAACGCGATATGATCATGGGCAGGAAAGGGTAAGGGAGGTATAACTATCGCTACCGCCCCTCCGTCCTGAAATAGAGTTGGAATTCGAAGCCCGGTTGAATAATTGTTTTCTTTTCTCTGTAAATCAGACTATCCCGCGCAACACCGGCCAAGCGGTGAAGCCACGCTTCCTGAGTGCAACGGGAAGATCCTGGGAGCGCATTCGATTTCGCCAGGGCGCCGCGTTCTCGTGAAACGGGTTCGATTCAAGCAATTGTTGCCTTCCACTTTCCCTGTTCGTAGTCGCTCAGAGCAAGCGCACCCGCCTGAACCCTGTGACGTCACGGAGCGAGCATTGTACGGCCTTGAAAGTCTAGGGGGTGTTGCTCAGCGCGACAGCAACTGCAGCCTCCCTGCGCAACTACGGGTGCGGCTCGCATATAGTTGAACCTCGTTATAACGAAGTTGAAAGAACCGGCGATAACTTCGTTATAGCAGACTCTTCGCTAGAGCCCGTGTTGACCGAGCTTCCAAGGGAAACCGTCATTCCTTCGTTATATCCATTACTTCGTTTAAACAGTTTCGTTATAACGAGGTACATCGCAATCTCGAGTGACATTTTCCTCTACTTGCTGTTTTGTAATTACCAGCAAAAATAAAGACTAGAACAGAGAGTACAAAATAAGTGAGAAATTTAGGGAGGGGGATGATGAGGCAAACACTGTTGAGTGATGGTTAAATAAGCAGATCCATGCTCACGTGGCTCCAACCACACGGCGACAAAAGAACTGCCGTGTTTATGCTGCACAAAATGTCGGCAGGTCTCCACGTTAGACGCCAACCATGCCGGAGAGCGTGCGGTGGCCTCGGCAACACAGCCCTAGTAGCTCGGTGACGATCACGGTCTAATTTCAAATGGCCCAAGGGCAGCTTAGCCAGAAGGCGTCGTGGCTAACCGTGTTTGGCCAGCACGAGCCGGTAGCCTAAGACCCATCTGTCACGAGCGCTTCACAGCAGAGAAGCCGAGCATACAGCAGACCAGTGGAAAGCGGGTACCCGTGTGAGAGCCTCATCTCGAAAACACATAATCGCAGCACACACCTTCGAATGCAGGGACGTTAATGCCCGTTCTCGGCGATGGCGGTACGTACACTGGTTGGCAACCTCCTACAGGATACGCTTAGGTGTTATAGTACGCGTAGGATAGGTGCAACCCATACCAGAACGCGCAGCGCTCGTGTACCGCTATCCGGCTTGATTCGTGCGCATGAAAGGGTAGCGGACGTATACAGTCACACGTGCGTCACGGAGTGACGTTTGCTGCGGAGTGACGTGGTCACTGCTTTGCGCGCGTCTAGCTCTGACGCAAAAGGGGCTCATCCGTGGCATTAGAAAGGGACTCAAAATGGGGGAAAAAATTGGCAGACGATCACGGTAGTCGGTAACGCGAAATTAGAGTGCAGCTCTTCGCACCGCACCTGCCACCCGTGGCAGGTGATGTGTCACGCTGCTAGCCGCCATCCGGGATCTTCCCGTGGCTGCCACCTTCCAGGCGGCGTTTCGCACTGCAGCCACTTGGACAAGGCGTTACGCCGACGAATTCAACAACTACGACGAAATTAATTTATAAATTATTTAGTGGTCGTAGGACGGATACCACGCAGTGCTCCATGCATTCTGATGACTGACGCATCAATTGAAAAAAAAACAAGAAAACATGGTACTGAAACTGGGCGTCTATGGTGCTGTGATACGCCCAATACTTCCCTCAACCGATTTTGCCGCAGCGTTAAGAGCCCACCTTCTGTGTGCAGTGGAGAGGCGTTTCATTTGTTCTGTGCGCTGCGGTGCGCCAGAAAAAGTTACACACCACCAATGCGATCGATGAGGAGGAGCACGCGTTAGCATTAGTGTTCGCCCCGAACAGAGGAGAAGCCGCTGCCGAGTTCAGACCGTGCGAGACGGTGGCGTAGTCAGGTCCGTCAATAGACACCTTTAGCATACTGTGTTACCGGTACCGGAGCACCGGGAGCCCGCGCGCCGACAGTGCGCATGCGCAGATCATCCGACAGCTGCGTGCTCACTGGCAGTGGGTGGACTCCCGGTACTCCGGTAACGGTGGCACGATATGCTAACAGTGTCTAATCGCCGCTTAACACGCCGTATCACCGCTCCACCCTCCCGATCCAATACAGCAATCACAGTGGGACATGCCGTACCCCCTGCCCACTCTCCCCCTCCCCCGCTTCGTTTCCCTCTCCCCAGGGAAATTTGCCTCTCTCCACTTTAACGCCTACCAACCGAGGCTGCAGACATGCGGACGCAGGGACAGATTTTTTCCGACATGACGGTCGGAAAGCGCAACGCATAGCACAAACAGGGCCCTTAATTACTAACTTTGCACAAAGCAGCGGAACAATCATACGCTGCCTTCGGCTTACCGAATGTGGAAAATCTCGCGAAAATCAGCTGCCAGCGCACTTCGGCGCCACCCAACGGGACTGCATGGTCCACCTCTGTACACGCTTTCGCGGACAAAAAGATAAATGCCGGCCGACGTGCTACGTGACGCACAGGCGGTGCTTCCCAACTCACAGAAACTATTACCCGGCTGACTAACGAGCCGACACGCGCTGACGATTAATCCGTCACGCTGGGCGCGTAAAGGAACTGCGCGATGCGGAACGATCGGTTTCGAACCAGGGGCAGATATGGAGAGCAGGGGCGGGGGCGATGGCCTTCCCTTACGGAGAGGTTATGCGCGGGAAAATCGGATTCGCACCCGCTTTTCCGACGCATAAATTTAGGAAATTCAGTGTGCGAACAACACCGACCGGAAAAACGCCCCCTCAATTAAAGGCTCCCCACAATTATGCACCCCTGATTCTAGCGAGGTGTCGACTAAGCTTCCGGTTCCAGTTTCGACGGCATTAACCTTCCTTCCAAGCAAGCTTCAATGGAAAGCTCTAAGCTAGGTGACAAAGCGCTCCTCGCTTAAAGTGAACGTGCTCTGTACGAATGCAAGCACGTTTTAACCTGCCCGCACACCTCTCTCCAACGACGTCGCTGGCAAGAATCCTCGCGCGGTCACGGATTTCCAGCGATAATAAGAACGCCCACGCTGCTCGAATGCGTCACACACGATCGCGTGCGTCGGTTAACGACCGCGGAGCAACACGTGTTTGCGTCACGGCTAAATGCTCGTCCGCCGAGCAGGCAGAACCTAACCCCATCCGCGGTCCTGTGTCCTTCTTAGGGTGCCTCGATGCGCAGGCGCGGGCGTCGAGGCACCCTAGTCCTTTTCTTCCACTCCCGCCATCTATCGGCGTCGGCCATTAATAGCAAGCCTTTATTACGTCACGCCCGCAGGCGCCTTACAAGCGGCCGACCCGAACAGGCGACGCGTTAATCGCTCGTCGATCTAATCTCCCCTAGAGCTTGTCACTCGCACCGCTCTTACTGGCTGCTTCGGAGAAACGCGAATTAAGAAACACCCCGATCGTCCTTACACGTAATTACAGAGCTTCGAGGCGACGTCAGCGCCGGCTACTGGCGGTTTCGATTTCGTTACCGAACGTGGCAAAAAAAGTAAAAGAAGCGGGCGAGTTGAAGGCGAAAGTTACACAACGCGTGAGCCCGAATGAGAGCGACGGCAAAATTAAGGAAGCAGCGAACGTCTCGCGAAGCGCCCTCTTTTTTTTTTTTTGGTCGGTGGTCGTATTTTATGAAAATGTCCAGATAAACATGCCTGCGAGATTAACACTTCTTTTTGGGCGAGTTGGTGCATACTTGATTTGAAGAAAATAGCGCCAGAGCATGCAAACCACAAAAAGACAAGGACGAGACACAAAGCGCTAACTCACAACGACTCTCCATTCATCATGTGTTCCATAGGAGTGGTCTATGCTATCCCCTTAACGTGTGGGAAGACCTATGTTGGCCAGACTGGGCGCTGCATCAACGAGCGCTTGGGGGAACATGCCCGAAATTTATCAGATTTAAAGGATAAATATGTACATTTGGTACCGCATATTATGGGCTGCGACGGATGCGAGGCACGATTGAGTCAGACTAAGATTCTTGGCGAAAGCACAGATAAGAAGGCACGTGAATGTCTGGGAGGCTTTTTACATAAGGAAACTTGGCAATAGGTGTGTCAGCACCCCATCTGTTTCACTTTTTTAATAATAATAATTGTTTTGGGGGGGGGGGGGGAAGGAAATGGCGCAGTATCTGTCTCATATATCGATGGACACCTGAACCCGCGCCGTAAGGGAAGGGATAAAGGAGGGAGTGAAAGAAGAAAGGAAGAAGAGGTGCCGTAGTGGAGGGCTCCGGAATAATTTATACCACCTGGGGATCTTTAACGTGCACTGACATCGCACAGCACACGGGCGCCTTAGTGTTTTTCCTCCATAAAAACGCAGCCGCCGCGGTCGGGTTCGAACCCGGGAACTCCTGGTTCGAACCCGACCGCGGTTCGTCCGAGTTCGAATTTTTAGATGCCGCCCTTAAATAATCTTTGTTAACTTTTTTGTTTTTGTTACGCTTGCTCATGTGTGCTCGCTGTGATGGTCGCTTAGATTTCTTTACCTTTCCTGCCCTCCTCCTTCTTCTTTTTTTTCAGTGAAACGTCGCCATATAAAGGCGCTGCCTGGTTTCAGTAAAATTAGTTGTGAGTTAGCGCTTTGTGTCTCGTCCTTGTCTTTTCGTGGTTTGCATGCTCTGGCGCTATTTTATTCAAATCATGCCTGCGAGACGCTGGTCATCATTTGAGTAGTTCTTTGCGTCCATGCACAAGGTGACCGAGAAAAAGATCAACACTTTCACTGACGCGATTTTTAAGCAGCGATATACCGAAAAAAGAAAAACGCTTTTCGTTACTCCTGGTTGCAAGTAGCGTCTTATATAGCTGCTACTTGATCTTTAGGCGTTAGAAGCGCAACAAATAGACGCTAAACAGATTAAATCGGCCGCGCGTAATCGGGCAGTTGCTCCTAACCACCCAACCGAAAACAAGGTTGCATTTCCAGTCCGATAAAGGCACGTGGTCGAAGCACACGAGATGGCGTGAAAGAGTGCAGAAGACAGACGTACTTTGCGGCGCTCCGCAGGCTCCGTCGGTTGTAGGAGAGCGCCGAGAAGACCACCACCGGAGCCCGCTTGGCGCTGACCATATACACCCTGCAGCAAGATGGGAGAGAGAGAACGCACATGTGTGGGGTGAGCACAGGCAAGTCACAGAAATGCGCAACACGGTCAGCTCAACGTGCTCAAGAAAAAAGCCTTACGGTGGAACAAACAGCATCGCGGGATGAACTCCTCCACATGAGGACTTGGGAAATAATACCCTTTTGGATAGCACAGTGTTTGTGGGAGTCCCGCACGGTGCAGTATAGTGTAGGCGATTCGCTAAGGCAGAGTAGTATAGTGTTCAAGTAAATCCCCACAAGGTAGAGAGAGAGAGAAATCCCTTTTGTGGAGTAGAGTGCTCAGGAGTAGAGCGGTGATCGGCAATACGCTGCAGTGGAACAGTGTTCAGCGGGAATCCCTCAAGGTGGAGTCGACTATAGCGTTTATTGGAACTCCCCCTACACACGCGGATTAATCTGTCTACATTTCGAGCTGTTCTGACCGACCGCCGTAGCTCGATTCGGGCCATGACGAATTTTTATTCGTCTACGAAAATTCGAGAAAGCCTACAGTGGCTTTTCCTTGCAAACGCACAGCTTCGCTCACGTGGACGCTAGTTAAAAGTATTTTCTTGTTCGTAAACATAGGCGTACACAGGTCTCTCCATCCAGGGGAGGGACGCAAAATTCATAACTGGTGGCTTTACTTGGAAAGGAGGAGGAGGGGGGGGGGGGGGGCAGACGCAATTTCTACTGCCCTTAATGGGAGCAGTGTTTAGCGCCGGGGAGGGTAGCAGGGAAGAAAAGAACATGGGACAAAATACGTTTCCTGCCCCATGTTTATTAAGGGGGGAGGGGGAGCACTGCCCCCCCCCCCCCCTTCATCACCAGCCTGTGTGCATGCCCTACGTTTGTATGAATAATGTTCTTGGCGGTAACTTTTCATCGGCCGATTGAAACTATAAACCTGCGAGAGGAAAGAAGGAAATGTTTTCCATAATTATAAAACCGTCTCTTTTATCCCATACTTGTTCAATTTCTAGTTTTTCGACAAACTCGGCGGCGAGAAACTCATGCGTTTTTTTTTTTGCTTTTATTATTTTAGCTCGCCGGTGTACCGCGTACTGCAAATCGGGAATGGATTCGTGCTGGCTGGATCTTTCGTTAAGCCGCCATAGGGGACCCGTCGCAAGAAGGAACGATTTTCTTCGCCCATCGCTGATCTAATAATGATGCATCCAGCTCATCAATGAATTATCATATACGTTCAGTAATATATATTGGTGCTCAAAGTCAGCGACGCAAACAAATAAATAAATCTTTGGCATCGCTTACAGATGCCTGAAAGAAATTGAGTTAGACAACAGCCTGCACCTTATCACATGCAGTAAATACAGCACACGAAATTGTTTAATAATGGCAGTCAGTCGCGCGACAGACAATAGAAAAATGTTTGCTGTCACAACAGACACTGCTATAGTATCTTGGGACCTGACAACAGAAGTTCTTGTAATAACAACAGGATTTTTTGCAGCATCGAGCAGTTTCCTGTCATAGCGACAGGGCCACTTCTGTCGCAACAACAGACAACTTCACAATATGACAGAAAAAATCTGTCGTAACGACAGAACGACAAAAGTTTCTGTTGTATATTGGAACCGGCTCTGTCGTATTTTTCGACTGGGAAATGAATTAACAAGCGCGCATAAGCCACGGCACCACGTCGTATGCTCCAGAACCTACAAACATTCGCATACCCCACGCGACGCCCGACAGATGCCCCCACACGACAGTTCAGGGACTCTCAACCAGACTCGGCTCCCCTTGCGGGCCTCGACGGGGCATTCGCCGCCAGCGTAGCGCAGCAGCAGCAGCAGCAAAAGGCGCCTGGGATAGGCTGCAGTTGAAGAAGAAACAAAGGCAACAAACACGCATCCTCTTGCCAAGCGTGTTTGCTAGCTCTCCGTCGCTCTAAAGAGAAAACGCCCCGCACCTAGTCGGGTCGGGTCTGGTCCGGTCTCGTCGGCGTGGTGGTTATGCGTGCCTCCGACCAACAAGAAAAGATAAACAAAATGCGGCGCGACTCTGCCTCGCCTCGCATGGAATTGCGCGCAGCGCGGCGAAAGCCGGAGCTGCCGAGCGCCACGTCAGAGACACGAACGCGTCTGATGCGCACACACTGTGCAGTTGTGATATCGCTCCGTACCATGAAGTGTGCGAGCACGCTCCCATATCTTGTCCCCGAAGTGGTCTTGCCCCTATAGCTTATGATCTCTGAGCTCGAAGCGACGATGACGACCAGAAAATGTTGGGTAAAAATGCTGCCAGCTTCGGTAGTCGGCGTTCTCTTTGGAACCTAGTACATGAAGGTACAACTCTGAGTGGACAACTGAACAGAGCCGATAGGGGAGGAATAAATGGAGTTAAAAGGGGACAAAGATCCCTGCAGTGGAATGGATGGAGTATACTATAATCAGATACAACTCAAGAACGCAGCGGCTTTTCCCCGTTAAAAAACCCCCTCCCAGCCAATGGCGTCGGCCGATTCTCATGACCGTGCTAGCTTGACAATGTAGGGAGCGGCGCCACAATGGAAAGAGGGGTGGAGGCAGGGGACTTTCCCCTTTCATCTGCCACTCCCTGCTTTCGTCTGCCGCCAGCTGGAAAGGGGTCTTTTTACGTGTAAAAGCCGCTGCTTTCTTGAGTTGTAACCGACTATAGTTGGCATACGACCGCAAGGCGACGTCTTCCACACAACTGCGCTGCTATCATCACGCGCTCGCGAGCAGCGCCACAGGTCTGTCGCCTCGAGCTCGTACACCTCTGACTCCTCTGCCGCAAGTTACTGCAAGTTTCAAGCCACGTACGTACAGGACGCCACAACACTGAATTCAACACTTTATCAGCACGAAGTGATCAGTTTATCCGCAATCGTCATTGCGAGCGTAACATTTTCTTCTTTTTTTTCAGCTGGTATTTCTCCTCTGCACTCGCGATCTCTTCATCACCCTTTTGAAGTTATGTCCAGGAGTACGAACAGATCTCATTCCCGAGTGCTGACTGGGTGCTCCCTTTCATACTGATCGCAGATGCACTGTCGCCGTCACCCTTAATCGGAACACGCTTAATGCGCCTCTTCTCTTTAGTTTTATTGCTCCAAGGGGGTGGGTGCCATGTACAAGTGAATAGTCTCGTTTGGGGGACTGTAGGCGTTCACATTTCACCGTCAGCCTCACATCGGACATACAGAACCCCGCCACACGGGTTAAGTGGAACAGGTGTCCTGGTTAAGCGCGACGGTGCCGCACGCGCCTTCTCCGCATGCTCACTGCAGCCACATGCACCGGCACGGCGTACGCGGCACTGCGCCTAACTGACGCGACTGCCGAGGCCCTCTCGGCGGGCACGCACTGCGCAGCGAGCGGCACTTTTTTGTTACATCGGCGCATCACGCGCTTTTTTAAAAAGCCTTTCCGCGCCGCTGAGCGCGCGCCGCCCGCGAAGCTTCGTCCGCGCACTTTAGAAGGAGGAAGGAAAGAGAAAAGGCAAGCAGGGGCCGATAACTATTCGCCGCGTACGCGACGAGTTTTCTGTAAACAAGGGGGCGAGACACGGCAGGAGGAGGAAAGGGGGAGGAGGATGGGGAGGAGGAGGGCAGGCGCATCGTCCAAACCCGGAAATGCACTCGGCGAAACACGCGTCGGGCGCTCAACCAGCCGTTACATAATTCACCGCGCACTATCGCGCATGCCGGACGAAGAAGCTAACCTACATACAGAGCGAGGGGGTCCATAAGTTAGACTAGCGAGCTGGGCCTCCCAGACAGTGGAGAGAGAGAGAAAGGAAATAAACTCTGATCCCAAAACTGAAAGGTTTGGCCGGGCTGGAGTTCTGCAACGCTATGCCGTTTTAAGGTACGAAACAGCGCAACCAACACGAAGGACCAGAAAAAGAAGAATACACGGTCACGCGCTGACTTACAACTGTCTGTTTTAACCGGAAAACCGCATATTTATAATCTCTAATCGCCGCGTCACAGCCTCACGTCATCACCACAAACCACAACCTAAACAGAAAGACAAATAACAATTGCTGAAACGTAAGCACCTACAGGCTCCCACGTTGTTCCATCAGCCATATCTCGCGCTTAGACAAGGCCATCGAAGTGCTGCTCACACGCGAGTCAGCTTCTGTGAAGATATGATACGCCTCTACTACTTCTCGTACTAGTTGCTCTTTATGACGATACAGTGTTATCAAAGTACGGTGTGCACAGGCAGGATTTGCAATGTGCAACCAATTTTGATGAACAAGAGCCTCCCAAATAATTAGCATGTTCCAACAGGCGATCATTGAGGCACCTGCCTGTTTGGCCCACGTAGAAATGGCCGCACGAGAACGGAATCCTGTAAACCACTCCAACGCTGCACTGCACAAACTAAGTGCCATGACGAACTCCACACCCTTCTTTGGTGTTACCAACTTCTTTCTTGCGTTTCACTAACCCCGGAACCTTGCTCAATTTGTTTGGCGCAGAAAACAGGATCTTGCCATCAAACTTCTCCGCCATCTTCTTCCATCTGTGCGACAGGCGATGAACATATGGGATCACCGCCCCGTATGTTCATCGCTACGCCGCTTCGGTGCGTTCCGACAAGGACAACGAGTAGGGTGCCGACAGTAGCCGCGTTTACATGAATGCGACAGTCCCCTTTTTGAGGGAAAGAGCAGGTTTCCAGAAGGAAAGGCGTGACTCGTCCTCTACTCTCTCCCTCAACGTTTTTGCACTTTCTCTCAAAAAGTGCACTGCAGTCGACTTCTGTCGCATTCATGTAAATGTGGCTAGCGAGGGGTTTCGAGCGCCGAGTCGAATATTTTTCGGTCTGAAAATGTTATCTTTTTTTTAACTCCCAACGACCGGTGATGATGGTGGTGAGAAACATTTACTTCAAAGCTCCTAGTCCGGGGCAGTAGAAGGGAGGCTATTAATCGGACGAGGTGGCGTCGGTGGGACTCAGCTGGTTAGTCGCGCGCACCAACGCTTGCATGACATCTGGGGAGGCCGAGGAGTCCGTCAGCCACTCCTCTAGCGTGGTGTAATATGTGGGAAGAGAAGTTAAGAGACTGTCCAACTGCAGAGACTGTAGAACGCCCAAGTGAGGCGCTATGTGGACAATGCCACAATATGTGGAGAGTGTCTGTCTGGATTGGATGCGGGCCGACCACAAGCGATGCACAGAACGAGACGAGGCTTCGACTCGAGAAGCAGGAATGCAGTCGTGCAGCACGACGCTTTTACAACAGCGTCATCGAAGCGCATTGCCGTAGCATAATCAATCTTATTATGACCCTACAGCGTTCGGGTGAAGTCAGGAACCGGGTCATAAAGTCATTACATGCATCCGAACCGCCTTCAACAGCGGCCAACACGCCGTTGTTTTGAGCTCACGTCCGCGGCATCGCACGCGCCACAGGTGCTTTCGAGGAGGGCAAACCCACTGCAGCAAGACCATTGCCTCACAGTACTGCAGAAGTGAGAAGCCGGATTTTCGATGCCTCCTTGCGCTCCCACGCTTTCAAACAAGGCAACGAGCGACTCCGCTCACTCGAACAGCGCTGTATACCAGCCCGTGCATCACGAATTCTGCTGCTGCTACGCTGTGTTCAGCTGCCGTCCTGGAGGGAGGCGCCACCATCGTGGATCACCGTCCCGTGCAGCTTAATTCTGACTGCCGTATTCTCGCCGTTCCGGGTGCGCGCGAGCTAACCTTGTCCGCGCTCTCGAACGCGACGCAGAGCAGCAGCGTCGATCAACGTGAGGGAGAATGAAGAGCGCCTGTAGCGAGGCTTAAACTCGCACGACACTAGCGCGCCCGTGGTGGCCGCCGCGCGCAACTGTGCGCTTCCGGTGTGCAGCTGCGTGGACGCCGGACCTCGCAGTTTGCGTCGAACATGCTACTAACAGCTATCGCTGTAAATAGCGACCCTCTTAAAGGGTCTGTGAAGGGGGCTCTAATAAAGTTGCGGCATGCTTGGGATATTGAAGCACGCCGCTTCACAAATAGTGTCCAGCAAGGATTTTTTAAATGCGCTTTGTAGGAGCTGAATTATCTGTAGTTAACATTTTAATTTCAGCATCTTCGCGCCTTTCCCTCTCCTCTCGTCACTTTTTGCAAGCTGGAAGGTAGGCGCTCATTCGCCGACCCCTTCCTGGGAGCGGAGCTTCCCGACCCGCCGGAGCTTATTGGCCGCGGCCACGGTAGCTGCCTGACGTCTGAACGAATCTTACCAATGGCCACCTCTCACCTTGTCTACGCAGATGCGGGGGACAGAGGAGGGTGCGAGCATGAAAAAGTCGCCGGGAAGGGCTCGCCAACTTTGACGCGCGACTGTGGGTCGTCTGCTGCGTGTAGAAGAGTATTATTTGGCTCTGGTTTTCATGGTAACACAGTGCAGTGCTCTCCTCCGAAGGCGTTTCAGAGCCCCTTTAATTTCTTTTCTGCGGCCTGGCCTCCAGAGTAATTGTAGCGCCTTAGGTCGGCGTTGTTTGTGGGGCCCTTGCTAGGAATTATCCAGCCCCGACGCAATGACTGCGCTGAAGTCGACGTTATCGATTGCAGTCGTTGTCAAGCGACAGCTTGCGAGGAAGCCACCGAGCAGGGCGGACCGTGATGGTCAGGCCGAGTTCGTTCACTTCTCAGCTCTTCCCTGCTTCCCACGGGCAACTCGCTGTCGATATCTGACGTGTACAACGTCATTCACCTGGAAGAAGGACACCACTTTGCTGTGGCTTCCGGAACACGGCGGAAAAAAAAAGTAAATACCTAGCTGACAATCTCGATCGATCTCGGCCCATAGGAGCTCGGAAAACGTCCGCATCCCAGTGGCAATAGCAGACACTGCAATACAGCTTCGTGTGTTTGCCTGCGATACTGGCCCCATGGTATGCGGCACGGAGCTAGGGGCGCCACCTGAACAATCCTCGATCCGTTACTTCAACTCAAGCCACAGCGCGGCCTCTTCCGATGCGCTGGAATTTAGTTGTGGCACCTGTGGCTGAGGGTGACATCCACAAATGCTTGTTCCCATCTCCGCAATGGAAAATGCTGCAGCGTGTGGGCACTACAGGTGCGGCGGCTATTGCGTCTCTACTTTGTGAGTCACTGCACCCCCCCCCGCCCCCCACCCTTTTGAAAGTCAAAAATTATGTCTTTGGAGGCACAACTCCGCCGCTAGGATTCACGTCTCCCAACGGCGACCAAGAGTTTGGGACACTAACCTCGCTCTTTAAAAAAAGCCATCAAGCCGTTTTTTCACAGGCTTCAGCATAAGGCCGCAGGGTTTCCTGCGGGCGTCCAGCATCGTTACGTACAAAAGGACAACGTGGCGGCCACGTACTGCGACCAAAGCCGTCTTCCATTCCTCTTTCTAGTTTGCCCGCTCTGTGCCCGTCATCACGTGCAGAGTAGCCAACCGAGTTTTTGCCTGGTTACCCTCCACTTTCCTGCCTTCTGTCTACCTCCCCCTATTTCTCGACCATGCCCTCTTTCCCCTTGCTCCTGGAGTGCTTGGCTTCATTCGGACTGGGCGGACCACCAACAAAGGCCTAGCGCCAAGAGTGCACCTTTACAGGAAGCCCCCGTCCTGGCTTTCAATAAAGCTGTTCTCTTCACCGTCATTCCGCATTCAGCGCAGCAAGATCCATGTGATACTCATGCCCAAACGTCGTCGTTCAGCATGCCTGTACGTATGACCCTCTGCGAGACACGCATATAAAGGAACCCAACACGCCCCTCAAATGTTATTAATTTGCAAATTTCGTTACAGTAACAATACACTGGGACCTCTTTCTGCAGTAGAATATCTATTTATGTTGTCCTGCATATTTTAAAAATAAACTCCGAACTAAACTTGCCTGCCCTTGTCTCATCTACGTTCTCAAAGGCTCTTGAAGTGGCTGATGCGGTGGTCGTAGCGGCGACTACATCTTACAGCAAACGGCGTTTCGGTCTTATCTCACCGACAATGCGCTGCCTGGTTAAAATAGGTAACGGGACAAGCTTTCATCGAACAAACTGTGCAGCCTGAAGTTGGAACTAAGATTACGCCGCACGCCATCGCTAACGTTAATGTAAAGGTCAACCAAGACAGGTCAGTATAACAAAGCGCGAGCGTGTCGCTAAATCCGGCGCAGTCTGTTTCGCGGCTAATCCGAGGCCGTCAGATTGTTCGAACAAGCGGTGCGTCACGCCCAAACAGTACCAAGCTCTAAATAGAGAAAAAAAAAAGAAACAAAAAAGATAAAAGAAGAGGGCGAACGCCTCCGCACTGACTCAGCGGGGAAAGCAGCTGCCCGCCGTTGAGCTCGCTTCCAGGAATCGTCGCATACAGTCTACTCGCTCAGTCGACGCGAACAGAGCACAGGGCGACAGTGAATTCCGCGAACAGCAGCCGCTGCGGGCCGCACAAGAGAGGTCGGCCATTCCCTGCGGCCTTGGCAACAAGCAATGGCAACCGCGGCAAAATCAAAAAAGGGTTGACCGAATAATGAACAAAAAGACAAAGACATTGATAAAAGAGATTGGGGTGGGGGGGGGGGGGGGGGGGGAGTGCCCGCTGCGTCTACCACACAACGCGGGACTGCTTTCCAAGACCCGTGAGCCACACACGTCTCTCTCGAGAGGCTCGCCCCGTCCCGTATATCGTCGCCGGGCAGACACCGCACCCGGAAGCACAACAAAGGGTCTGCGGGCAACAGGTAGTATATAAACAAGCGACGTGGGGGCGTGTGCGCGACTCTTCCAGGTCCCTTTCTATAAATAGGTTACCGCAGGGCATCGTAAATGTGTTTACGGCGCACGAACCCGCCTCCTCAGGCGTTCCGCTTCCCGCTGTCGCGTCCAAGGCTATTAGTCATCGCCGCGCGACTGTCGTGCCCGCTGATTGTGTATGGACCGCTGGCACGCGACGAAGACATCGCGCCGCCGTCGCCACCGCACACGGCTAAACTTGGCGTCTTTCTTCTGTCACACACACACACACACACACACACACACACACACACACACACACACACACACACACACACACACACACACACACACACACACACACACACACACACACACACACACACACACACACACACACACATACATATATATATATATATATATATATATATATATATATATATATATATATATATATATATATATATATATATATATATATATATATATATATTTGTGTGTGTATATAGCGAAACAACGATAAGAAAATTATTACACCTATAAGCTTACTGGCTTAGCGCATTAAACGGCGAAAGCTGATTGGCATTAGCGGCCGAGCTGCTTTGAGTGGCAGGCCCATTTTGACGTTTCACAGGCGACTGCCGGCTTGGACGTCTCACAGGCCCGTTCTGGCGTCTATATGCTCACGTGCACACTCGGCCTACTCCCGCTTGCGGTCTTCGGTTCAATCGCGTTCCCGACACACTTCACGGACTCCATGGCCCGCCTGCACGAAGCGAATAGCCTGGTTCCCAGCGTTGTCTTAATGGCAGTCTAAACTCTCCGTTGGTTTTGAGCAAAGGAAAGGCGCATAACTGCCGCCGCGGTGGCTGAGTGGCTATGGCGATCGGCTGCTGGCCCGAAAGACGCGGGTTCGATCCGGGCCGCGGCGGTCGAGTTTCGATGGAGGCGAAATTCTAGAGGCCCGTGTGCTGAGCGATGTCAGTGTACGTTAAAGAAGCCTAGGTATTCGAAAATTCGGCAGCCCTTCACTACGGCGTCCCTCATAGCCTGAGTCACTTTGGGACGTTAAATCCCCATAAACTAAACAATAAACCAAAGATGCATAACTGGATCACGAGGTCAGGGGACACCTCAATCGCGCTGTGAGGTGGAGGTGGTGTCCACCAACGTGTAACGCGTCACACGGCTGCCGTTGTACCCCCTAAATTACTTCTTTTAAATGGCTCATATAGCCCTACAACTTTCGCTGTAAAAATAAGGTCGACGTAACACACGAACCGCTGGATTCAACTGCCGCAGACATGCGCTACCACTGACTGTCCATAGAAGCCCGTGTATTCTTTATAGCGAAGCTGCCTTGGATAACTCGGATGAACAGTACGTCCTCCTACCTACGCGGCCATGGATGCCGGAGGCGGCCGGGGGTACAGTCAGCGCCGTGGTCGGCTACCGTGCGAAGTTTCGCTTTCGTTCACTAATTACCATGGCTTTGGATAATTGTTTTCTCATGTAGAGCTGTCTAGGGTGTCTACTAATTGGAACGACTGTATTAGTGAGTAAGCGCAGAGCACGCGGAAGCATATCTGACTCCACGAGAAGCTTGTGCGAATCGGGCAAACATCAAGCTGATAAACTGCCTGTGGGAGCATGTCCTGCACCCTAACACACATTTATCGCGACGCTTTGCATCCACAACATCTTCGATAAAAGCCGAGACGCGGTGCTCTTCTGGCAAAGCACGCGCTTACTCACTACCTTCGCGGGACGGGCCATCCTCCAACATGTCGGGGATCCCCAAGCAACCCAAACACTCGCCTTGACAGGAACACTACCCCCCACCATCCGCACACACGTTTACCCAAGCCCTATCCCTAGACACATGCAACATGAACTCCAAATGGCCACGAGACAAGCCCGACTCCGGCGTCTGCAAAGACAGTACGGGCACGATTCCACCGCTATGTTGACATCGCCTACTATGCCCACCCACAGACAATCACCTATGCTGCCGTAGACAGCACCAACACTCCACTTATACCAGCCTCTGTCCAAGCCCCAGGCCCAACTGCCGCTGAAGCGATCCCCATCGCCATCGTCACAAATAAGAGTGACGCCCACTCCAACAGCGCTCACATAATCACTGGCTGTGAAGCTGCCTGTCGATCGTATACAAGGGGCCGTGTCCCACGACAGGTGCGACGCATCCTGGGACACACTCTCCATAAATACCACGTCATCACCTGGCTCCTTGATGGCACGAGGGCCCTGATGGAAACGTCAGGGCGGTGATCACCTTAGCTCGAGAATATACACACCAAGCGTGGTGGTGAAAAACATTTATTCATGATTATTTACAATTGAGAGTGGGAACTGACCTTAAGGGCCAGCCCCTTACAAATAATAAGGGGTCCGACCCCTGTGGCTTCCGCGGCAGCGGGGTCATCCACTCCTGCCCAATAACCCCTATCCCCCCCACTTCGCCTCCTGGCTCGAAACCCAAAGCCTTAATAGGCGCCCCTACCCTCTCCCACATCCCTCCCTTTCCTCTGAAGATTCCTGCCTCATATGACGTCTTCAAAAGAGCACCTATACCAACTGCAGTATTTACATCGTCTGCACCCAACACTTAACGAAGACAAATGTCCATGGTGCGGCTACGTCCCAACCCTAACGCATAGCATATCACATGGACATGTCCCCCAAAACCCCCACCATGGAAAGCCGCGTAATGCGGCCCTGGAGCTGTGGGAGGCGAAGGTGAACAGCGCACGCCTCGACCACCAGGCAGCGCTCCTCCTCATCGCCAGAAGGACGGCAGAAGCCTCCGGAGTCCTGGACTGAGGGCCCGTCCACGTGCGCTCCTCCCGCCATCCTCTTCAGTAAACGTTTACTCTCACTCGCTCACTCACTCACTCGTGACGTTTTTTTTTAAACATGCCGGCTTCGAGCTTTGAACAATGGACACACATTACAAAGATTCGCGGCAATATCTTTTTTTGTGCATAAAATCCCGTTCTATTTGACCAATTCTAGGTGGGTTCGTCTTTCTGCTTACGTCACCTGCGCCGTTTGCCGTTTTTAAACCGGCAGTCGAAAGGCGGGGCTATTATCGCACAGCGTAACCTTCAGGAGGCGATCCGCAGACGTGCGTTCGTGAATACAGGCATCCGCGGACGACCGCTAAACAGAGACGGCAACCTTCCAACCTCTAAAGCCTTGTCACGCAACCGCCCCACACTCCAGCCCGCTTTTTTTTTTGGAAACGCTCTTACTACACAATCACGTTCAAGAGCCAGGATTATCCCTTACAAAAATTTCTTTACATAGCCTATAAACTGTCCACAGACTTCTGTCTATAGATTCTCTATAGACAAGCCCTAGAGTACAGTCTACAGGCAATACGAATCCTATAGGTGGTCGAAATTACTCCGGAGCCCTCCACTAGGCCACCTCTTTCTTCCTTTCTTCTTCCACTCCCTCCTTTATCCCTTTCCTTACGATATATGAGACAGATACTGCGGAATTTCCTTTCCCCAAAAACCAATTATTATTATTATTATTATTATTATAGACAGTCTATAGATTTGTGGCCATACACTTTTAGTCGACTTTTGTCTATAGACAGTCTACAGATTATGAATAGACAACAGAAATCTCTATAGGAAGGCAACAGAGTCTATAAGAAGTCTATAGACCATTTTCATAAGGACGAAACTCCGGGCCAAAGAATGGCGTGTCGAAAGGCCACAACGATCAGCGACGGTACGCTGTGTGGTGCTGCGAAAGGATTCCAACAAGTGTTTCCGTGTAAAGGACGGGAGACGGGAAGAATATGGGATAGCACGCACGTACCTTTCATCCCGCACGGGCTGGTCCCGGCTGTTGCTTTTGGCGATGACCTTCTGCTCGAAGGACGAGTGCGAGCTGTCCGAGAAGCTGCCCGACGTCTGCCGGCTGCGGGTGGGGTGCACGGGCGCCGCCACGCCACCTGCGGGAAAAGAAAACACTCGCCATCATCATCGGCAGCCCCGGTGATGTCCACTGCAGGACAAAGGCCTCACCCACTTACCCTGTCCTGCGCCTGCCAATTCACCATCATCATCATCAGCCTGACTACGCCCACTGCAGGGCAAAGGCCTCTCCCATGTCTCTCCAATTAACCCTGTCCTTTGACAGCTGCGGTCACCGCATCCCCGCAAACCTCTCAATCTCATCCGCCCACCTCATCTTCTGCCGCCCTCTGCTACGTTTGCGTTCTCTTGGAATCCACTCCGCTACCCTTAAGGACCAGCGGTTATCTTCCCTTCGCATTACATGCCCTGTCCAAGCCCATTTCTTCCTCTTGATTTCGACTAGGATGCCATTAACCCACGCATTAGCCTGCCAATTAAGTACACCCTATGCCATCAAATTCTCTGAACGCGAGAAGAGTCGCCGCGTCTTTTCTTTCCTCATCACCTGTTCCTCGCCGTGTAGCGTTTTGATGCAGACGTGTATTATAGTGTCCCTCTTCTGGCTCAAGGTCGTTCAAGGTCATTCACAAAAACATGTCACCCTGTTATTATACGCGAACAGTATGGGTTGTGAAAAACCGGCGTATACCAAATATCAGTGAGACCCTAAACTGGTATATAGGTTCCACGACTGAACTCCCAAAATTTCGGGACTGATGGCCCGCGCTGTTTTCCCATACATTCCTATGGGGCTCCGGAAACCTATCACTCAGCGCACTTCACCGGCGCCGCTGGATATCGTGGACATCGTGGAACTGGGTGAACCTTCTACATTTAATCAGTGCAGCTGCGGGTGAAGAAATGGGTGGTGAATAAAGGATTGAGTGGTGACTAATGTGCATGCGTGCACAAAACAGCACAGCAAAGCAGCTGAGTTAGGTGGGGTGCCCAAACGTTAAATGTAGCACGTGTTGTGTCCGCCGCGGTGGCTCAGTGGTTACGGCGCTCGACTACTGATCCGGAGTTCCCGGGTTCGCACCCGACCGCGGCGGCTGCGTTTTTATGGAGGAAAAACGCTAAGGCGCCCGTGTGCTGTGTGATGTCAGTGCACGTTAAAGATCCCCAGGTGGTCGAAATTATTCCGGAGCCCTCCACTACGGCACCTCTTCCTTCTTTCACTCCCTCCTTTATCCCTTCCCTTACGGCGCGGTTCAGGTGTCCAACGATATGAGACAGATACCGCGTCATTTCCCTTCCCCAAAAACCAATTATTATTATTAGTACGTGTTGTGGTGTCTTTGGTCATCATAGGTCGCCAGTGACTAACTTCTAAATGCTTAGCGTTTATAGGCTAACCCTTTGCCCTTTCCTCATGGATGTCCGGCGCCCTGTAGAGCCTCAGCAGAGATGGCCCCATCATTTGTGGGACACGCTTTTGAGAATGCCCTTCGTATTTTAAACCTTTCCAATGGGCGAGGGAGACTTCGAAACGCCTCCTCTCTGGACTGCTTCAAACCGGCTCCGCTGCCGCTTCCACCGTGCTAGCGCCATGTACACACAACAGTCCAGGTTAGCAATAGGCGACGCCCATGGACCCCTTGTTGGAGTGGTCTAAAGTTCGATTCCTTCAAGCGCAGCGTAAGGGGAAAGGGCTTTGGTGCTCAGCCTACCTCCTCATCCTCCTCTCCCAGGCGCCTGCGTCACAGATTGGCATTGAGTCAAACGAGGAGTGCGCCTGCTGGGTCCTGTGTGACGTAACGCCGATGTGCGGAGGCCTTGCGACTACAAGTGCAGAACACTTTTCTTGCCACCCTTAATTCGAATAGTGCAGTTTACCTGATATGAGTTCAGCTCCTGGGTGTACTACATGCGTTGCTTAATACGTAATGGCAGGCTAGATGACGGTGACGGTGTTGGTCTTCTTCACTTTTTAACCCCCCTCCCCCTCTCACAAGTATACAGTTTGTTTTTTCATTGCTACTCTCCATCGCAAGGGATGCTATCACGGCACGGGTCGGCATGGTTTGGTTTGGTTCCCCGCGACACGCGCGAACAGAGGTATCGCGCCGATCTTATCTATCTATAGTGCCCGCGAGTGTGTCGGGGGTAAACAACAGCCCGTTGTTTGTTTGCTTACTGAGCCGATTCAGTTACCTGCGATACCACCAGCAGACCGCGGATGACTCTCTCTTTCTACTGTTTGCTCCACGTGAGGAGGCATACAATTTGCTCTCCACACGTATACACCTCGCGCAGAGTGAACACAACGGTTACACAGCAGTCTGTTATCGCAGAAAGGAAACACACGTGAACTATATCTGTTTGAAGGTCCATTGTCGAAGCCGTGGCTTGTATAGCAGTTACTCCCAGCGTGGTATACAATGCGATTCATGTGGCGGTGCATGCGTTAGCATTAGAGTCCGCCTGGCGTCTCCTGAACCGGGCACGGAGAGTGCGCAGACATTCCGCCGAAATATCCAGCGGAAAGACCGATCGGTCCAGGACCGAATTCTGCCGCCGGAAAAAAATCCGCCGAATCTAGTCAGCCAATATGAAGGCGAGTACCCGCGGCGACAAACATGGCGGCGCCCTTCGATGCAGGACGCCTCGCTTCGGACTGGATTCGTCGCAGTTACTGCATTTTTCAGCGCGTTCACTGGCCATAAAAGAGCCAGCGGTCTTTCGCTTTGTCTCATCTCGCCCATAAGAAATCGTTTGAGCGATAAATTTGCTTTCATTTTTATTTCGGGTGACGATTCTTCCCCTTTTAGGCTTAAGAAGGGCGTCGGTTTGTTGACAACAATGGTTCCTCTCCTAACCACCAGATGGCGCCACTAGGCGTTTAAAATGTGAGATTATAAATGGCGTAACATCCGACAAAATAGCTGCATTTAGCGTACGCAAGCGTGCATACGGTTTTGGTATGCAGACAGCATCGATTAACCTCTTGCCACATCTGTGTACGCCGTGAGCAGACGACACACAGACGATGAGCGGCGATGCGGTGGCCGGGAAGTGTGAACGATGCAGCTTTTCGGCGGCAGCGGATTTCGCTTGCTCTCGCCGCCGAATGTCCAAGTGTGAACGCGCCAACAGACAGGCAGAAGACGTGTTCGTGTGGACTGCGGTTCCTCCTCTCCACTTCTGTGAATGGCTGCCACGTTCCCTCCTTTCCGCGTTTCCTCTTCTCCACGTGGCTCCACCCACAAAGTATGACTGGCCGCTTTTCTCTACACTCTCCCACCTCCTCTCCACATTCCACTCAGCGGCATCCCCCAACGCCAGACGGAGAGGTTTTGCGAAGATGGGAGTAGTAATACTAACGCATCAGAAGTTCGCTCCGACCCTCAGTTCGACGAAAGGTATAAGCGCGCACCATCATCAGCGCCTGCCATGCAAGCAATTAAGAATAGCTCACACGCATTTCGTGGCCAATATCCTCACTTCATCCTGTACTCTCTGTCCTGAACCCTCCCGCTTCTGCTCTCCACCTCCTTTCTCATTGCCTGGCGGATCCTCCCTCGCGGGGCCTAGAGCAGAACTGGGAGGCCCTGCTGCGCTCGGAGGACCCGGTCGTGCAGACCATCGCTACCGACCGGGCTGCCAGCGTTATGGACGGCAGGAACATAAACGCTCGAGTGCAGTGGGGCCGTACGGGGCCCGGGATCCTGCGTGCTACAAACACCTCAGTTCTGTCAATAAAGTTTTCGATGATGATCACGGCATGAAATCGGTTACGAGGAAAGAAAAAGCGCAGTAACTTGCTTCTCGGTGGACACGTCAACCGCGCCGACAGGGTTAACGAAAGAAGAGAGAAAGGGGCACGTGCTGCAGTATAGGGCTCCGGAGGGAACCTGTATGGCGTTCTTTAACATGCACCGAGATCGCACAGCACACGGGCGAGCGTCTTTTGCACTTTGCCCCCAACCGAGACGCGGCAGGGCCTCGCATTACATATGGCATAAGACTCGCATGGGTGGAGAGAGAGAATTCATTTTACAGTATTACATTTTACAGGTAGCGACTGTATGACTAATTGGTACTCAAATACAGAGCGGGAGAGGTTGCATGGCTAAGTGTTCTGGCGGCAGCTGGGACATTCCATTCGCCCTGAAAGAGGACGCTGTGACCAGAGGAAAGGCGCGAAGCTATTCTCGGTCGTGCAAGGAGGAGAGAATCAGGCCGGGAAAGGAGCACGCGTTCTTTCAGCAACCTTGTTCTGCATACGCGGACGATACAGCAGTTTTACGCGATAGCGTATACAGCTCGTTCGGTCGAAAAGCCGTAGGCGTAGTATAGTATTCGGCACCGCGTGTGGGAAATAATCGGGGGGTTGGGTAAAAAAATCTTATCATGGTAATTTCTTGTTCTAGCGACTGATGATTGATTGGTGCTTGATAGGGGATGATGAGGAGGTAATGAAATCATTGTAATTAATCGACTGATTAAAAAAACAGAACAGGGAGTTGAAAGGCGTAACAATGCTCAGAATGAAAAAGTCAATGCTTGATGATGCTAATTATGAAAATTTACAGCCTGGAATTGACCAATTAATTAATTGAAACAATTTAAAAACGTTAAACCTGCGTTCAAAGGCGTCAAACTGCGCAGAATGGAAAGTGAATGTCTGCTGATGCTAAGTATCGGTGTATATCGTTGCCCTAATAAAAGAATCTATACTCCGTCTCACAAGATGTTTGCAGCACTACGAAAGGTACAGCTCTCTCGTCCAATCAGGATGGCGCGCACTACATTAGTGTGTTCCTACATTAGTGTGTTATAGTAAACAAATTTCCAAACAGTCGCATCAGATGACGCACCAAACGCGGTACGCTATCGCGTCAACTCATAACAAGCGCGCAGCATGAGAATCCTGGAACGTTTCTTTTTTTTTTCTTTTGTCGCCACCACTGCATGCCGGTGTCGTCACTCACCGAGGCTCTCGCTGCTGCCGCGGCCGTGGTGCGACGAGGTGGTGGACTGGTAGTGGCCGCTGTTCCTGGACGCGGCGAACTGCTGCTGGCGGCAGGAGGCGCCGCTGCTGCTCACGCCACCCGCGGCGGGCTGGGGCCTCCGCTTGGAGCCCGCCACGCCGCCGCTGGCCGAGGGAAGGCGCACGCGGGTCTCGGAGGCGAAGCTGTGCACCCTGCGAGTAAGTAGCGCGACCCCAACTGAGGAACTGCAGCCGAGGATCTCGGAGGGAGTTCGGACAACGAGTGCAGCAGAGGGGGAGCATGCATCTAGAGCTAACATTTGCTAAAAAAAATCTATAGAGGCCAGGAGGTTTCCCATCGCGCCTTGTGGTGGGGATTTCGTAGCAGCTAGCCCCATACACTTTAAACACGAATACGTTTATATTGGAATAAAAAGAGTAAGCTGTAGTCTACGCGCTCCCTTTTTTGGCCTAGGGGACAACTTACTCCATTTTTACTCCTTTCTGTTTAGAGTGTAAAACTCATAAGCCCTAGAGGGGCCAGGCTGTCTACTCTGCGTGGCCCGGTAGCGGTTCGTATGTGCTTTTGACAAAGGCCGCGCCTTACTGCTGACCCCTTGTAGCGCTCGGCGTTTGGAGAGCATGCAGCCGGTCAGGAGCATGAGTGCACACAACTTCAAGGCCTTAACCGCGACTTTCTATAGTACCGTGAATGACGACCAGACTGCGGCGTAGCGCACAGACCGACGGCGTCGAAGGGAACGCTTGCCGTCATGTATAGACGCTGCGTTCTTCACGCAAGAATGGAGGAAATCCAATTATCCGATTCGTCATCGCCCGAAAAAAAAATAGATGGCGATCTTTTTTATCCTTTATTCGGAGTAAATGTCCAGCACAAGCCTTGCAGTTACTGCTTAGAGCGATTTCTTCTTTGGAATTCGCATACTGCTAGGCGTCGGCGGTGACATACAAGAAGGTAGAAGCTTTATACAAGAGCGAATAATGCACCGGACGATCTTTCACTCAGAGAGCAAAGGAATTTGGAGCGGCGATAGCGGCATAACATGCACCGCAGTGTTCGGTTAACAATGCCCGCCGCTCTCGTCCGTGCTGTACACAAATGTAGCGCAGAACACTGCAGATAACAAGCACACACCTTGCACAACTGCCGTGAGCGTCTCGAAGAGAAACGCACAGGCGTTATCGCGGTCATTCGCGAACAAGTATTCGCATCGCGACGAGATAACTCGTCACTAATGACGACTCACTAAAAGATAGACGTCATATAGATAACTCGTCCAGTAAAGCGAAGCTGGAAACGATGACGCCGCGGGTACCAATGGAGACAATGGAGATAAAAAGGAACGAAACTGACTGAAATAGCGGAGTGAAATGCTGCGACATTAAAGGGTTTTCGCTTAGCGCAGTGACATAAACCGAAGGATGCGAGCGCCTGTTTCGGCTTATGTCTCAACAAAAATCCAGCTGCTTAGCTGGCACGCAGCTTCGGATTTAGCGTCCCAAAAGTGTGCACGGCATACGACAGTCGTCGTATAGTGGAGCCATCATCATCATCAGCCTGACTACGCTCACTGCGTGGCAAAGGCCTCTCCCATGTCTCTCCAATCAACCCTGTCCTTTGCCAGCTGCGCCCACCGTATGCCCGCAAACTTCTTAGTCTCACCCTTTGACATAGCTTTCTGCCGCCCCTGCTACGCTTGCCTTCTCTTGGAATTCCCTCCGTTACCCTTAAAGACCAGCGGTTATCTCGCCTTCGCATTACATGCCCTGTCCAAGCCCATATAGTGGAGTATAGTATAAGTATAGTGGAGTATCTTGGGGTTAATGTGTACCACCCAGGGTTCTTTGACGCGCGCTGACATCACAAATCAGATCGGCGGTTTTCGATTTCTCTCCCACCTAAATACAGCGCCGGGATTCGATCACGCGACTTCGGACTCGGCAGTCGAACGTTGTACAGCCGCTGCGCCGCAGCAGCGATGCTTGCGCTGTGCTAAAACTCTCTAATCTCCCGGGTGCCAGCAGGACGAGACAGGCGATAATAACCTACTTTACTGATCGCTCCTGCGTAAAGGGTAGGAACACCATAGCGAAAGATCCTCCCCCCCCCCCTTATTTCGTTCTGGACCTCTGCTGACACCATTTTCCTGTAATTCTTTTCACTCTCCCCTCTGTCCATGCATGCAGCTACGGTTACGAAGCGGGCCGCATTGTTCATCGACCTATAGCTAAAGAAATGGGCACACCGGAGCCCGTACTTTCCCGCACATTGCGCGTGCATGACAGACGCGGGGTCGATCGATTTCTCGGGTCATTCGTCCCGCACAAAGGACGCGGGAAGGCCGACAGGCATCAACAGCCGTACGGGCACATGGCAAGTGCTTACAGACCCCACAAAGGGCCTGGCATCGACCCGGCCAGAATAAGGGCATACGCCCGGATCGCATGCAAATAGAAAAAGAAAAGCAGGGAACTAAAAGCGAGGCAAGCAACCGTGAGTCTGCAGAGAGACTTTCCACTGCACAGCACCATGATAAGAGAAGGGCAGAAACTTGCCGCACGAGATAGCTTTGAGGAAGGCTCGCGGACCGGCAATACAAGATTTTAGACGGCATTGGACCTTCGTACTACAGGGGCTATGGCACTACTTTTTATTCTACAGTGTTCTGCGAGTCCATCTGCGTCATTTTAGCACAGCCAACGACGGAGCGCAACAACAGTAGGCCGCTCAGCCGTGGCGTGCGAGACTATCAATAACAAGCGGAAGGCACGCAACCTGCAAGGGTCCACCAAGGGCAGGAGACAAAAAAAAAGCTCATCAAAGAAAGACGCAAATATAGGAGACAAAGCCCAAGATGTCAGCAGCATTTCGATACAGCCCCACCAAAATGAGCGGACATGCCCGCGGTGCGGCACGTAGGCGGCCTTTGTTTATTAGGCTGTGGCCGACCCACCATAGCTACACAACGGCTGCAGCTCACGAGCAACACGCTCAAAGGTTCGCTCATCGATTCCCCAACGCAAAAACGGTATATGGGTCGCCGACGCTGTGGTGGTCGTCCAATATGGATCGTGGTGCCGCATGAATGACTACAGCGTGTTTAATGCATAACAGCATTTAGGGTGTAGTCTTGCAAAGACCACCCGGTTTCTCCGTAACAAAATTCCGACTGATCGGTCAACTGGGCACTGAACACAGGTGAATCAGACAGGACCATCAAATTTGAAATTCCGAAGAACTCCTAAAATTTGGCAGCTGGCAGAGAGCATGCACCGTGAAATTTGAAATTCCGAAGGAGCCCAAAAACTTTCCAGTTGGCCCGCCTGCGAAATTTGCCATTTGACCCGCCCGAAAAATAGGTAGTTGGCTCACCCCCAAAATTTGGCACTTGGCACACTTCCAAAAGGACTTTTGTATGAGCTAGTTGGAGTGACATACTAGATAACAGCCAACAGGAACAAACGCCACGCAGGAACAAACACACACACACACACACTAGACTTATGTGTGTGCCTTATGCGTGTTCCTTCTTGCGTGGCCGTGGCGTTCGCCTGTTGGCTGTTGTTTTCCAGTACACACCTCCAGAAGTCGGCAGTTGGCCCACCCCAAAAATTTGTCAGCTCGTCCACCTAAAAAAATTTTGTAGTTGGTCCACCTCCAAAATTCCGCAGTTGACCAATCCATAATTTTTTCGTCGTCGTACCAATACGCTGCGCGACGCAGTGTTTACCTCGCCTGCAGCAAAGGTACGAATGTGACGTAATAAAAGGCTGCACTTTTTGAACGTCTTTTTGCTGAAACGCAGAGCTAATTCGCGCTGGAGGTAGAGACAGAGGCGCCTTCTTAGCGAAAAAGCAGACGCTTTAGCCAACGACGGGAGCGTCACGGAATCGCGACGAGTGATGTGTGTGACGGATGCGGTGCAGTGGAAACACTAGAACACCTGCTCCTTCATTGTGCAGCGTTCGCCGATGCTTGTCGCGATATGCTCGCGGCCTATAGGGCGCAGGGCATACTACCAGACTCCCTACCAGGGCAGTGCGCGCACCCGTGACCGAACCTTGGTGAACCTCGGTGCATTCCTAGAACAGACGCGCTTGACGTCCCGTCTATCCTCCGTCAGGTATTTACACGCAGTGACCGAACGCTTCGCGAGTTCTACCTTGAACGATTAATAACTGGACGCCCCACTCCAGTTGTAGCCAACACAGTGCTGTGCGCGTGTGTGATTTAATTCCTCAAAATGAACTAATCACGCGCACAACCTGGACACATTCCTTATTGTGTAAATAGTTTTTACATATTACCTCTCCCCCTACACTCTCTTCCTGTCCCCTCACCTCTTTCATTTCACTTCTCCATTCTGCCTGCTATCCTTTATTTCCGCTGCCCCAGCTCAGGTGCTTCAGTATCGATGGCAGATGCTTGGGCTAGCAAAAATCTTTTCCTTCCTTTTTACTATTATTTTTAATAAACAACCACTACCACCACCAGCCAACGTGCGAAAACCCGCGACATGCTACAGCATGCTATACTTTGGACAGGGAGTTGGTTCTCAGACAAGAGCGGTATAGGAGAAAGAGTGCAGGTAACAATAAAAGATAGGGAAAGCGTGAAAAAAAAAAACGTGTTCGCAGAATTACACTGTACACCTTTCAATCGGTAACGACACGAGGTTGTGGCAGTGTTCTCCGAAAAGCGCCCGACGAGCTTACGGTGCCTGAGTGAACCACAGGCTAGATTAAAGAGCAGTTAAGTCATCGCCTGTTGAAGCATGTTTCCCGCCACTTGCCAAACAAACTAGCCCCAGCGTGCTTTTTTCTTCTCTGTATTCCGTTCTTGTACTCTAATAAACGGCTCGTGACGGGAAGCAGATCCAGTTCAATCAGCTTAGTATACAGAGTGCAATAAAGGACTGAACTGATACTGAGAAACGGAACGCCCTTTCAGCACCGTTATGATATCTCCTGAGCCTGCATAATATAACGATTCCATCCAAATTCTATTAATTTTCACCCTTCATCATTGACTCATCCGCCGCCACGATACCGCCGAGACCAGGTGGTCGGCGAAGCGGATGATAACAATGGAGTATAATCTAGTGCAAACAAGAGGGATTGTATACCGTTCGTCTAGGTGCGCATATAAACGTACAAACAAGCCCCCACAGCTCGGTCCGCTGTTGTCGGCGGCCAATTCGGGATCCCTGCGAGTCGCGCCTGGCCTGCCAAGACAGAACGAGCCGTCGCTGCCACGAGCGCACTGCGCGTGCCTCCGGCGACAGAACAGGTCTCTGGCTTTGTTTCAATGACGGGGAGAGAGTCAAGACGAGGCAGGGGAGGAGGGGCGAGTTAATGCAGTAGCGATCACAATGGGCGCCATGGGTACGTACGCGACGCATAAACAGAGGGAGGGGGGTTCAGCAACAAGGCGCGCGCTTTAGGAGACCCGCCCCGGGCATCTACTCCGGTGACCGGTTCCAGAAGTGGCGGGCTTAATGTGCGCGCGCACAAGGATTGTTGTGAGGGCAGGCTCGCGATTTGACTGCGTTGGCAGCTGACGCTAGTCGTGACGTCAGATCGCGCGGCTGCATCACGCGATCGCGAGGGGTGTAATTGCGGCGAAGCCACTGCAAAGCAACAACCACGTAGATTAATCAGGAGGCGGAGAGGGGGGGGGGGTCGTTCCCGTTATCATATCAGTCCCGGAAAACTGCCGCATCGATAGCGTCCATAGACGCCGGTTCACCTGAACCCAGTGTAGGTCTGGGGGGCGTCAAATACGCCAAGGACGGCTGCACCCAACCGGCCCGCGTTGGCAACCGAGAGACCGAAAAGCAGACCAAGAGTATAGAGTGCACTATAATCAAGTCGCGAGACTAGCGCTAAGCCCCGTTGAGGCTTATGCGTGGTCACTTTGTGTCTCCAAGGCAACGGGGAGGATGCTGCCGCATCGTTGTTAGCCTAGGGGTTGCCGAGAAAAGGTGACTGATTTTGAAAAACAATCTCTCACACTTTTCTCTACAAAACAGTGAGTAAAAAAAATCTACTATAGAATCTGGACATGTCATCCAGAACTGGAGAAGTCGTGGAGTCCACTTCGGCGGCGAACATACAGCCACCTCCCTATAGTCGTATACAACTCAAGAACGAAGCGGCTCTTCCCCGCCAAAGGACAACCTTCCAGCCAATGGCGTCGGCCGATTCTCATGAGCCTGCTAGCCTGACAATGCAGGGAGTGACAGATGAAAGGGTATAGACCCATCCCTGCACTGTCGCGCTAGCAGGGCCATGAGAATCGGCCGACGCCATTGGCTGGAAGGTTGTCCTTTGGCGGGGAAAAGCCGCTTTGTTCCTGAATTGTATCCGACTCTAGTAAAACAACTACTCCATAGGCTGCACAAAACCAACTCTACACGGGTATTACAGGAGCGACAAGTTTCCTTCCCCATATTAAAGCTGTAGTGAAGGAAAAGCAAGGCTAATCCCTCCAAAGCCAATTCGCTGACGCAGGTAACGGCGCGGGAAGAGTCAATAATAAATAAAGGGTATTTCGTTGACGGGCTCCCGTTTCGATCCGTGCCGCCATGTTTCAACGACGATTCAATGCAATCGCGTCTGCGCTCAACACCGGACGCCTAGCAACAAACTAGGTGAACATAATTCTGCCCAGCCACTCCGCGACGCACTTCACATTTCCCGAAAAAGGAATGGTGGCTGCATTTTAATACGCTGAGAATAACTCAATAACGCGAAATTAGCGTTCTTTTGCCAAAATGGCGGAGTCCAGAATGTGGGAGAGAATGGGTTCGGAATCGACAGCACACAACTTTCTTATTCGTTTTTTTGTTTAAATGCGGTCACACAAGCCTGGATTCGAACCCGCCCGCGGCGGCCCCATTTCGATGGAGGCAAAACGCAAGGGCGCCGTGTGCTGTGTGATGTCAGTGCACGTTGACAGATCCCCAGGTGGTCGAAATTATTCCAGAGCCCTCCACTACGGCACCTCTTCCTTTCATCTTTCACTCCCTCCTTTAACCCTTCCCTTACGACGCAGTTCAGGTGTCCACCGAGATGTGAGAGTTACTGCGCTAAAGATCCCCAGGTGGTCGAAATTATTCCGGAGCCCTCCACTACGGCACCTCTCTCTTCCTTTCTTTCTTCACTCCCCCTTTATCCCTTCCCTCACGGTGCGGTTCAGGTGTCCACCGATATGTGAGACAGATACTGTGCCATTTCCTTTCCCCCAAAACCAATTATTATTATTATTATTATTATTATTATAGCGCCATTTCCTTTCCTCAAAAACCAATTTTCATTTTTTTTAGAAGCGTGAGGTGCTGCCTAAACTCGGAATTCGCACAGCAAGCAGTTCCTGTTATTGCAGTAACGGCCGCTCAGCAAATTATACCAAGGGCTGCAAAGCAGAGAAATATGACACTGACTTCACGGTAAAATTCGGTTCTTAACGTCCAGTAGTGGAGGGCTGCGAATTAATTTAGGCCACCTGGGGTTGTTTAAACTGTGCCCTGGCACCACACGAGCGTTTTTTGTATTTCGCTTCCATAGAAATGCGGCCGCCGCGGCCATGGGATCAGACCCGCGACCTTGGAATCACCAGCCGAACACCAAAGCCACTCAGCCACCAGCGGCGGTTTCTGACTTCACAGTTTCGTCAAATTCAGGACAACAACAGCGCGAAAGACGGGGGACAAAAGAACGAGGCAATACAAACAAGGCGTATTAGCAACTAACAACTGAACGCGCCCAACGCGTGTGTCACCCCGGGAGGAAGACAGACACCATGGACCCGTATTCCATAAGCTGTCCATTTCGCTACCATTTGGTTCTCTCTCGTTGGTCACTCAGACATACCCGCGGATTTCAAGCGTCTGTGGCAAGCGACCCGGCCATTGGATGGTTAGCGACCAGACCTCACCATTGGCTGCATATCAAGAAATGGCAGCCAATTGATGGTGAGGTCTGGTCGACAACCCCACCAATGGCAGGGTCGCTTCCCACGGACACTTGGAATCCGCGCGTATGTCTGAGTGACCAACGAGAGAGAACCAAATGGTAGCGAAATGAACTACGGAAAATGGGCAGCTTATGGAATACGGCCCCAGCATGGTGCGTCCAGTGAATGGTGCATAACGGTGATTTGCCTCACCGAGTTCCTTTGGAACATGTACGACCGACGCTCCCCACCAAGAAGAGAAAAACTAGAGGCAACGTACTGGTTCTCAGAGCAAAAAAAAGTCACAGAGCGCCATTTATACGCACCTTGGAAAAAAGGACCGAAGTAAAACACAAAGCGCTGAGTTGTTAGTGAGCGCCGCGTTTAATTGTGCTGCCCCTCGTTCTCTGCCTCAGTCTTTCGAGCTGTTGCAGGATGAATTCCAACAGCTTTTTGTCCTCCACAAGGTGCAGTGACCCACAGAAAGCAGTCTTCCCTCCTTCGCTGCCAGCTCCCGTGATCAGGCAGGCAACACGGGTTCGTTAGACACCTTCAGCACAGCGTGTACCGCGTTACAGTTACCGAAGTACCGGAAGCCCGCGCGAATACGCATGCGCACGTCGCCTTAACGGCACCAGGTGGCGCCAGGTACCCGGCAGCGGCGCGCGCGCCTGTTGCATCGGGACCAATCAGCGCGTGCGGACTGGCAGTGGGCGGGCTCCCGGTACTCCGGTAACGGTAACACGGTATGCTAAGGTGTCTATTAGCCAAGCATGGCTGTCCGCACGCTACGGGTGCATCGCCCTACTGGCTACCGCCGTGCGGTACTCACGTTTCTAGCGACACAGAGAAGCACACAGTGCGGGACGCATCCCGAAGCCTGCCGCCGCCGCTGGTGTGGAACGGGGAGAGGAGGAGAGGTGAGGATAAGGGAGAGCGGCGACCGGAACGAGGAAGTATTTAGAGGGTGTTGAACGAGGTCGGGATCAGCGTGGCAGGCAGCAGCCGGGGGAGCGTGAAGAGGAGGAAAGGCGAGACGGGAAAGCGAGGGGATGACGATGACCATGCCCCGCACGGGATGGCGGCGCCCACAGCAACCACGTGGCGACGATGTGGGAGAACAAAAGGAACGGGAAGAGAAAGAACAGATTCAATCAGCACACTGGCACTTTTATTTTATCTTCTCCTACACGGACTACTACAGCAAGCAGGAAAACAAAAATTTGGCAGTCGCTTAACTTGGCCAACCCTGGAATTCAGCGAAAAGCTAGGACGCTTGCTAAACATGTGAGGCCCGTCCATGGCAGCTCCGCAACACACTCGCGACAGCCGTTCTATATATGCCTATCCACACGACCACGTGGCTCCCCATCGGATGTCATCACGTGGCGTCACATCAACCCATAGGATGTTCTTAAGGTCAAATGTCAACACGAAGGTCACCCAAGGTCAAAGGTCTACTAAAGGTCAGTGGTCAAGGGTTCGACACCAGACGTACTACGTACACATGGTCTTACGACACCCCCATCGGATGCCATCACCTGGCTTCACATCACCCCATCGGATGTTCTTAAGGTCAAAGGTCAACCCAAAGGCAACAAAATGCCAAAGGTATACTAAAGGTCAGGGGTCAAGGGTTGGACGCCATAACTGTACCACATATAGTCATACACGGCTACCGTGGTTGGGCTGAAGGTCGTTCACGGTCATTCCCCGGCCTACGCGACGACTGCTTTGCCTAGCGTAGTGAAGCTCTTCGCTACAAAAGTAGCAGAAAGATGTCGAGGGGCAGCCCGGTTACGCTCGCCCGGCTCGCGTGACCGGACGCGGACGACCCGGAGCGGCCCCCGCCGACAGATCTGGCATAGGACATCTCGTTCGATAAGGCGTAGCGCTCACACAGTTAGTGGAGAACGAGCACACAACGGGAACTGGCAAGCTCCATGTCCCTACCCGCTGAAGAGTAAATGAAACTTCGAACTATTAGCAGCTTCGACATTTCGCTTCGGAGCTTACTTAATTTGTGCGTCTGAAAACTCTGAAAACTAGGGCGATGCTTTTTATTTCCTGTTCACCCTCCTTTCCTTCCTCCTTCTTGTTGGATGGCTCACGAAAATTTCGGCGGCCACTGACTCAGTGGGCACATGTGACAGACGTCAACAAAGAAAACCGCACCGTAAGGGAAGGGAGAAAGGTGCGAGTGATAGAGGAAAGAGAGAAAGAGGTGCCGTAGTGGAGGGCTCCGGAATAACTTCGGCCAACTCGGTCTTTAAGGTGCACTGACATCGCACAGCACACAGTTGAATGCCGTAGAAGACGCTCCAACGGCGTTACCGAGTTTGTATTGAACATGTATAACGCTGACATAAGCCCAATCATGAACAATCGCACAGTGTTGGACTAGGTAGATTCGGAAATGACCTTCGCAATGTCGAGAGCATAAACTTTGCGACACGCTTCAGTTGTTATATGTTAGTGCGGCGATAAATTTCGCATACTGATGGAGTATGTGTCTTGGTTGTGTGCATGACGGGGAAGTTAGAGTGATGTGACCGACAGCCATGGAGGGATAGCAGTGCGTATGAAACAGCTGCTGAAGATACCGTTGCAATCTATCCTGTGTGCACCAGACCACCCAGAGCCTCGGCTGTCGCCGCTGTTACTTTGCAAGCTAAGGCATGCAGAGTATTTTTCTCTCACACAGTTACGCTACCACCCCGAAAGTGCCATCACACGGAGTGGTGGGAACACATCCGAAATTGGCGGAGCGTGCAGGATGTCACAATTCCGGAGCACACTCGAATAGCTCGCGATTCGCGGAGAATAAGCAAACAAATGAGTCATTAACTTTCACATAGTTATACCATCAAGTCTGCAAGTTGTACCGAGGGGGAAGGGGGGGGGGGGGGGGGGCTCGTTGAGTACACTTCACACTGATTGCTGAACTAGCGTAGAGTATATGTATATATAAGCTGCCGAAACCTGCTTTGTTTGTGTACATGGCCGACCGACAGCTCAGTTTTAATATCTTCATTTGAACACCGCGCAAAATAATCCGTCGGACGATATTTTCCGTTATTTACGTGGTAATACCGCAGCCCTACCCAAGGGCTACAGCAAGAACCGGTTACACGCTATGGGCCAGCAGAATGCAAGCAAAATCATGTAAATACGCCAAAGTCAAACGTATTACCCGCCCACACTGACAAACGCATTGCTCTCCTGTTTACGCCGGCGCAAGGTACTCGCACGCGTTAGTGTGTCGCATACACCATGCGTGCGCGCGCGCGTGTGTGTCTGTCTCTGTGTGTGTGTGTGTCTCTGTGTGTGCGTGTGCGCGCGCGCGCTCGCGCGTTGTGAACTCGACACTTCCAAACCCGGGAGATATGCGCACTTCTGCAAACTGCAATTTTCAGCTGCATGCGGTTTGAAGGTCTCTCCCCGGCTGCACCGCAATACAGGCACATTGTTTCGCAGTCTCTCATAAACCGGGACACAAAGGGCAGGCAAACTGAGGCATAGAGAGCGGTAACGGATAACGCTGCGAGGGCCCTCGACGCCGATAGCGCACACACGCCACACTGCGCAAACGGAGGAGAGATAAAAGAAGGCGATTGCTATATGCTGCGAGATATAGCAGGATGCCCGCACAAAACGGGGTGCGACAGTTGCGAGCATTACACGCACACAGCCAACAACAAAACACGAAGGTGTTTTCACTCAGTACCACCACTGCGAGCACGAGAAGCAGAGGAAAAATAAAAGAGGGGCCCGAGATGTCACGACTCATCGTCTGGGCAGCAGTTCTGCGGCAGGGCGCAACGTTAGGAGACGGCGTGTCCTAAAGATAAAAGGCCTTATCGAATGGGGTCTCTCAGTTACACGGGACAGCGCGTCGTATAGCCTTTTCTCTCCTTTAGTTTTTCTTCGTCTTATCGAGGAGAAAGAAGCCCTGGCCACACAAAACACACAAGAGCAAGACACAAAGAGATAGCAAGGAAGTTGCTGACGCTCAGCTGAGAGACAGAGCCCCGCAAAGGCGCTGCGCGAAGCGGGACAGCTACACCGTGCTCGCACAGCGCTGCGTAAGTCAACACAGTGAGCGTGCACGCAACCCAAGAGGAAGATACCGTATTTCCCGCTCTTTAAGCCGCGCCCTGGGCAGAAACACCCCATGTTTTTTTTTTCCTTTCCTTTCACGCCAAAGAGTCGCAGTTTTACGTATACAGTCCTGGACAAAGTTTGCGGAATTCGGATTTCCAAGACGCGGATTCGTGGAAAAAAATTACTGCAGAGCGGTTAGGCATAACACGCAGGCGAATGAAAAGCATAGAAGCTTGTAGAGACACGTGTGTTCCATCTGGTACTAAGAATACCATCCGACTGGCTGTAACGAAGCAACGCATTTTTTTTTTCCGCGAATCTGCGTCTCGCAAACTTCTGTCCGTGACTGTACATTGCAATTTTCGAAGAAATAGACTCGTTTCGCAAGCAAAAACCAATTTTATTTTTATTTATGCGCCGAATCTGAAGACAAATGAAAAGAATCGTGCATCTAGAGGGCGTTACTCGGAATCACTTTCTAGAGTGTTCGAGTACCTCCCCTTGGATTATCATAAAGGATTATACTAATCCGACCTACCAATCCACCTTAATCCAGCCGCGGTGACGTCATTTCACGCTTACGACGACCGTGAGACGTCTGATCGCCAATGTCGACGGGCTTCGCCACCACCGCACAGTTTTGCTGCTGGTTCACGTGACGATGACGTCATTCCGCACGAACCACGCGATCTCCGCACATCAAGCCTTTAACGACTGACGCTCTAAAACAGCACGGCTTTGAACGACAGGAGGCTCCACGAAGTGCGCACCGCCCGATGATATGGCGCTCAAAAGACAGCAGACTTCTTCCGACAGGCGAAGCTAGGATCGCCCGATCCTGAAACTCTCTCACGCTCACCCTCAGGGCAACGTAGAGCGAAGTTCCCTCGACCCGCCGCGGTGGCTCAGTGGTTAGGGCGCTCGACTACTGATCCGGAGTCCCCGGGTTGGAACCCGACCGCGGCGGCTGCGTTTTTATGGAGGAAAAACGCTAAGGCGCCCGTGTGCTGTGCGATGCCAGTGCCCGTTAAAGATACCCAGGTGGTCGAAATTATTCCGGAGCCCTCCACTACGGCACCTCTCTCTCCCTTTCTTCTTTCACTCCCTCCTTTACCCTTCCCTTACGGCGCGGTTCAGGTGTCCAGCGATATATGAGACAGATACTGCGCCATTTCCTTTCCCCCCAAAAAACCAATTATTATTATTAAGTTCCCTCGAGTTTCGAGGCCTTTTTGCGGCGCGTATCGTGACATATGCACCTGTTGCGAGAACAAAGAAGCCAAACCGTTCTCAGGAAAGTGAGCCTCTCGCGGCTGCCGCATGACCAGGAGCCATTGGCGTCACGGCTGATCCGATGACAAGAACCTCACAAGTTGGACGCGAGCGTCGCCACGAGAGCGCATGCGCACACGAACAACAAATCCGAGCGCGTGTCAGGAATGTGCTGGGCATAGCAGCGCAGCTGGCTCTGAGAACCTGCACTACGGGAGCGGCAACGAAACAATGCGTGAGAACAAACACCGCGGCTTGTTCTCAGGCATCCTACACGTGTGTGTGGCGGCAATCGCACGATCACGTGTTCACACGGGGTTTCGTTCATTCTTCACCTACCCTTTTCACGTTTTTTTTTTTCGGTGTACGATTTCACCACTACCGAACGCCAAGGAGGTGACGTCGACGAGGATATCTGAGTAGCTCGGATGCTCACTGGCGTCTCTCTCTCTCTCTCTCTCTCTCTCACACACACACACACGCACGCACACACGCACACGCACGCACGCACGCGGAGGCGCCGTAAAACGCAGCAACACCTGAACTGCTCTCTGTTGGCAAACCGAGAGCGCATCCTGCAGGGCATTCATCCCCCCACCCCCAACCCCGACGAGCCCCCTTGATGACGTCACCCAGTGTGCAGCACGAGTCACGATTGCGCACCTTGGGCCTTATTTCAACAGGCACGCGTCCTCAATTATCTCAAGACGTCCACTCTATGTGTGTTTCTGAGTAGTACCTCTCAGGCTAAAAAAAGAAAAGAAAAATGCAGAGCTTCCCCTGAAAAATTAGAGGTTTTGACGCGCACCTGAATTCGTGGCTAAGGCAAAACAGCCTGAAAATCTACAATGAATCGCGAGGCCTTCGCAGGGGGATACAGAAAGCCACAAAAACAGAAATACAGCCGAAGCTCGTTACAACGAAGCGGTTTATAACGAAATAACGGATATAACGAAGGAATCACGCTTCCCCCTGGAAGCTCGGTCAACAACACGGGCTATAACGAAGTAATTGCCGGGCCCCTTCATCTTCGTCATAAGGAGGTTCAACTGTAACGTCTTCAGTTCATCACGAAGTCGTTAACACCGAAGCCAAGATCGGCGTCAGGAGCCCAAGACTGGTTTGAAGTTCTTCACCTGGGAGCTTTCTGATACGTGCTGAGCAGCGGTGGTGAGGCATTTTTCGCAGCGGATATTAATAAATTAACATCGGGAATTCGCTCGGGGCTCGGAGACACCTGCCATTGGCACCTGTCTCCGAGCAGCGGCCTTGCACCGTGTCCGTATACCATGCTTTCCTACCAACTTTTTTTGGCGGGGAGAATCATTCGCCGAAGCAGAAAATTTGAAACGAATTATAGAACTGATACGGCAGAATTTATGTAAAAAGTGGAAAGAAGCAATCCATCGCAGACCAGACGACTATCCTAGGAATACAACTAAAACCGCGTCAGGCCCGAGCACACGAACTATACCGTATATCAGCGGGATGTACCTCAAAACTTCCCCAATCAATGACGTCACTTCCGCACGAGCACGGTACAGGTCGACGTTAAGTAACGTTGGGTACAGGTGGCTTCGGCAGGCTTCGCGCATGCTCATGTCGCCGCCGTAGCTATAACACGTCTCTCGTAAAGTAAAACTACAACGTAACAGTGAAGTGCTCGCCAGCTGGTGAACAAAAATGAACCGGCATCACGGGCGCCTTAGCGTTTTGCCTCCATAAAAACGCTAAGGCGCCCGTGTGCTGTGCGATGTCAGTGCAAATTAAAGATCCCCAGGTGGTCGAAATTATTCCGGAGCCCTTCACTACGGCACCTCTCTCTTCCTTTCTTCTTTCACGCTCTCCTTTATCATTTCCCTTACGGCACGGTTCAGGTGTCCAACGATATATGAGGCAGATACTGCGCCATTTCCTTTCCCCCAAAAACCAATTATTATTATTATTATTATCTTTGTGACTTAGGGCCAGCTTTTATTTAACCCTAAAGTCGGGGAAAGATTAGCAGAACAAGACAAAAATGCAGGAACGGAAGGCTACACGTATTGCATTCCCCTGTTCGCTGCGACGTAGGCGCGAAAATCATGTTTTTCTGTTTTGTTGTTGTTTACGGCCCACAGCTCGGGTAGTCGAGCCTTGTACCTCTGTAAAGCAGTAGAGAGGAAGGGAGAGGTGCTAAACACGCCTGGGTGAGAGAGATAAACTTCCGTTTCCTTTTCGACTGGACTGCAGGTCGAGCCCTTCGTCCAGGGCTTCATAGGCCTGAGAGACGGCAGTGCGGCGCACAGAGCACATGCAGAGACGACGGATGAATGCACAGCACTACTACAGTAGCCCACCGGTCTCCGAGCAAAGCTCGGGCAACAGGACGCGATACTGCTCTTTTCGCGTGCCAACGAAAAAAAAAAGCACGAAAATGAAGAAAACCGCGGCCAGCGGCGAAAAAAGCAAAAACAAAGAAGCTTAAGGGAAACGGAGCGAGCGGACGAGCGGACCAGCAGCGCCCACAGTCTGGGCCAGTCTGGGATGAATGAAGGAGAAGCAGGAAAAGCGAGAAAGTAAGGGGGGAGGAAACGCGCACAGCCAACGCTGCCAAAAGCAGAGGCAGCAGCAGCTGGCGTTAGTAACACAAGCGCGCGCCCGCGCGTTGCGGGACGTCGTTCATCCATCACTGCGGGTGCCCGATCCGCGCGTCGGGCTCTACCAGCGCGCGGCGCGGTCGCAAATCGCGGGAGTTGCGTGCAGCGCGGCCGAGGATGCGAACCCCCCAGCTCCGCCAATCAGCGGGAGACGGCGCGCCGAACCACTTGTGTCACTCCGCGACTGCCTCTCGCGTATCCGTTGCACCGACACGCTCACGTTTTCTTTCTTTTTTTTTTGTTTCAAGAAGAAAGCAAGCTTAGAAGCACAGTCGTTCCCGGATAGCACTGGATGGTATGCTACACGCTAAACAAACGGGTAATTACAGCAGACTTAAAGCTCAAATGCGGAGACGAAATATTTTTCCCGGAGAAAGCTTTGGAAAGGAACGCAACGTGCTCAGTGAAATGTAGATGAAACCGAGGAGACCTTTGCAAGACCGGCATCGCACCCGATCGAAGCTGATTTAATCTCGATTGGGAGACGTCGAACCACCGCATAACTTCGTCGTTTCGTAAACGCGTCCGCCTTTGGCAGCGGCCATGCGCCCTTTCGACTTCACTACGAAGTCTGGCCGCGTTTGGTTTCGGACAGCACGCGGATATGCCCGTTCAGAGCAAACGATGGCGTGGAACGCCTAAATTAACGTTCCAGGACGTAGTGGACGCGTTCCGGATCGGAGTTCTTTAACTCAGTGACATCGACAAGTATAACGCGTCGTCTTGCGTTTCGCCTCCATCGAGACACCGAGATTTCCCGGTTAGCGCAAATGAGTTCTAGATTAGTCATGAATTGACTGTAAAGTCTAGAGTTCTCTCTCGTATGTCCCACACCTCGTGATACACGTAATTTCCCCACACATGTGGACCCTTCGCGTCATTACTGAGCCCTCCTGGGTACTGCGACTTCGCCCAGGTCCCATGAGCGAGTCTCAGCTCCTTCCTTCGAGACCCGCCTCGGGTCATCAAACACTGTCCGAACGTAGAACTACTTTTCGGCGCGGAGGAACGTTTAACAACGAAAGACGCGGAGCACTCTCCCCTGGCGCTGCTTCGCAGCACTGCACGCCATTTCGGCGAGACTGGGTGCAAAAGGAGCGGCGGCGCTGGCAACCACCGGCTATTTGAGGAAACCACCGGACGGAGCGGGAGTGCTGGCAGAGAGAGAGAGGAAAAGGGTAGGATGCCAGTCCAGGAATGAATATACTCCCTGCCTCCCGCACTGGCCTGAACTGCGGGAGGTGTCTGTTCCGGCGCAACCAAAGCCGCTGTTAATTAGATCGAAGCCTTGCGAAAGAACTGCGCGAAAACGGAACAGGGAAACGGGGCGGCCACTATTCAGGGAAGAGTGAGCAATGCATTCTCAGAAGCAGTGTCTGTAAAAATGAAGACGGGTCGTAAGAGGGTGTTCCGGACTCTGAGCCCCGCAATGTCGTGCGAGGGGTATACCGTGCACTGGCCGAACTAAAGGAGTCCCAGAAATTCCCCAAGGCGAAGAAGTTCAGGCCTTTTCTCGGGAGTCTGCGCCGAGTAAAGCGAACTTGCTGGATCAGCTATGAAGGTTGGCCGATCGATTGCAGGGTCCGAGTTCCGTCCGGCACCCGAGAAAAAAAAAAAAAAGCTTGGGGCCTTCTTAATCATAATCTTAAAAAAGAAACCGCGATAGCATTTGGAAGCTGGCCAACTCCCCAATATTTCAAACGACTTCCCAAATTTTGCAAATAGCCCCCCCCCCCTAGATAATGAATTAGGTGGATTAGTAGATGGAATTAATATAATTAGTTTGGATTTGTGTGTGTGTGTGTGTGTGTGTGTGTGTGTGTGTGTGTGTGTGTGTGTGTGTGTGTGTGTGTGTGTGTGTGTGTGTGTGTGTGTGTGTGTGTGTGTGTGTGTGTGTGTGTGTGTGTGTGTGTGTGTGTGTGTGTGTGTGTGTGTGTGTGTGTGTGTGTGTTAAGACGGATTATAGTGGATTATTGTGGGTTTCTGTGGATCAGTTGAAATTAGTGAGTGGATTAAGGTGGAACAGTGGGTCCGGTTAGTATTATCCCATATGACAATTATCCAATGGAAGGCACGCGAACATTTTAGTCCTCGTATTTTCAAATTTGGCGGTGCTGTTGACATCATGACCAATTAAGGAATTTCGTTATGGGAAAAAAGGGCGGTCTATGCAAGACGACAGCCTAAATGCCATCGCATTAGAAAAAGAGCGCGGATAGGGTATGAGAGCAGCTGAAATATGTGCAAACAACATCGAACCGCTTTCTCAAAAGGTCTCCATGCCGACTGCACAGAAATGATGGATACTGAGCTAAATCCAAATCTACCAGCTTATATCAAACGACTGGGCGCCGCACTAGTATAATCGCGCTTAGCATCGCTTTCTCAACGCCAACAATCGTGGGCCCTCAAGTTGACGAAGATTACCGAGGCCTCGTTATCAGATTCATCATCAGCACAACTCCATCCACTGCATGGGCAAAGGTCTCTCCCACTCTCAAATAACGCCGTCCGAATAGTAAAACTAAGCTAGCCTCACTCGATGAGGTTCCTGCTTTAAACATGGTTTAGCGGTTATACTTCTTCGTTAATTAAATCTAAAACGTTAAGCGAGCCAAACCTTAGCCAAGACTGCTTCCCAGTGTAACCGGATACAACTCAAGAACAAAGTGGCTGATGCTCCTCAAAGGAAGCCCTCCAGCCAATGGCGTCGACCGATTTTCAAGAAGCCGCGGTTAACGAAAGTAAGTCGTGGTTATTCCCCATTAATCTGCCACCCCCGTGATTTTTTACGCAACAGGTCTAACGGGGAGAGGGGAGAATTGGTCGACGCCATTGGCTGGAGAGCCTTTGAGAGGCGCATTTGCCGCTTCGTTCTTGAGTTGTGTCCGACTGTACTCGCCGCGGAGACTCATTGGCTATGGATTTCGGTTACTGAGAACTGGCGCTGTGGGTTCGATCCCCGTCACGGCGGACGCATTTCGACGGAGGCGCAATGAAAAACTCGCTTGCGTATTCATTCAGACTTCGCTGCGCGTTAAACAACCCCAGTAATAAAAACCCGTGTTCGTCCCTACAGCGCCGCCTAGTTCAGTGTTTTTTTTTTTTTTCACAAATAAGTAAATGAAGAAATAAAGCTGCGCACGGTTTTAGTAGACGCTTTAATTGCCGACTTCGCAATACTACGCCTGTTCAAAAAAAAAGTTTTTTTTTGTTGTTATTGTCCTGCTCCAGATATTAAATGAAGCAAACTTGTCCTTCGATGACAAAGTTTCTTGGACACCAGTAGTGAATAGGGAGGTCTTTCGGAACGCGCGAAGTCAACACATGACGAGAGAGAGAGAGAGAAAAAAAAAGGAAAAAGACTGCGGGGACAATAGACACACAGTAATGAGGCACGCTCGCTTTTTGTGTCCTCGTTATGGCGACGGCACGACGGTAATCGAGCATGACAACGCAGGAAGCTTGCACGCTTGCTGCGTCGTTATTATACCCTTGGGCGAACAGCGTTTGGCAACTGGGCGCGCCAACGGCGACGCTGTATACGCTAATTAAAGCGCCCGTCACACTCAAGCTGCGCAAAGCGGCCAGTTACGGGACGAATTCGCAAGCCTGTTCACATCCATGGAAGCGGGCCGCGTGACTGGACAGCATCGCCGCTACATCACCTGTGACATTAACAATGCTGAGCAGATTGTGCAGCGTTCCACGTCTGTGACGAGTAGAGGTATATGCAACAGCACAAAGCCGCGTCGTGGGTCGCTATTGTCACGTCATCATCAATCGAGTCAAGACCATCGAGCTGGTGTTGGTGGAGTCACTAACAGCACAATCCGGTGCTGTTGAGAATGCTGGTGCTGAAGGCTGACGTTGGCGGCTGCGGTTGTGCTGGTCGATCATCACCAGCGTAGCCACAGGTGTGCCATTCAACTCCACTGCGGTACAAAACTTTCTCTCACCCAAACCTTAAATAGTACCCATCCCCTGCAAAACGCTAAGGCGCCCGTGTGCTGTGCGATGTCAGTGCGCGTTAAAGGTCCCCAGGTGGTCGAAATTATTCCGGAGCCCTCCACTAAGGCACCTCTTTCTTCCTTTCTTCTTTCACTCCCTCCTTTATCCCTTCCCTTACAGCCCGGTTCAGGTGTCTGCCGAGATGTGACAGACACTGCGCCATTTTCTTTCCCCAAAAGCCTATTATTATTATTATTATTATTATTATTATTATTATTATTATTATTATTATTATTATTATTATTATTATATATCCCCACCTTACTCTCTTTCCGCCCCCTGCTACGCTTGCCCTCTCTTGGAATCCACTCCGTTACCCTTAAGGACCAGCGGTTATCTCGCATTCGCATTACATGCCCTGCCCAGGCCCATTTCTTCCTCTTGATTTCGACTAGGATGTCATAAACGCACGTTTGTTCCCTCACCCACTCTGCCCTATTCCGATCTCTTTAACGTTACACCTATCATTTTCCTTTCCATAGTTCGTTGCATTGTCCCAAAAGTACAAGTTCAACCCTTCTCGTTACCCTCTACATGTCTGCCCCGTAGGTGAGTACCGCCAGCCCATACGTACAACAAGAACAACAATCACAACAGCCACAGCGACGACGACGAAAAAAAACTCGACAACCTAAACGAAACAGACACGGCGAAACACAGCAACAACGCAGAGAGACACGGTAACGTCGCCCCGTGTCCTCCACTCGGCGCCGGTGGCGTCAGATACGGCAGGTTCCCGCGCATCCGGCCGGAAGAGTGTGAAGAAAGGAACGGGGAGGGGGCCTCGGGCGAAACACACACGCGCTCCGTATACGGGTCCCCGTCTTATCAGCAGCGCGCATCCGTTTCGGCCCAAGCGACATTCCCGAGTCCCCACTGCGCAGCAGCAGCAAGGCTCCCGAGGAGCGTGCGGTTCTAAACGGCGCCCCACTAGAACGCGCCATACATGCAGGAAGACGGCGTGGCCGAACTTCGATAGTTACATAGCGTATACTAACAACTCGCGGAAGGGGAAACAACGCAAACAAGTCTCCCAGAAAGGAGAAACAGAGGAGGAGGAGGAGGAGGAGGAGGAGGAGGGACGAGCTGCAATTTCCGCACGATGCACGCCATGCTGACTGAAGCGCACCGACGTGCGACGCCGTGCATTACAGTGCGTGCGCGATGTCATCGGTTGTTTGTTACCTAATCCTTCGACAAGGCAGACGCGCCACCTGTACAACGGCATGGAAAGTGTTGCTCATAAAGTGAAGAACCCTGTACCGTACCCAATTGTGTGTTCATCAGCAATTAACACAACCCTTAGCCTAGATTTTCGACGGATATATATATATATAGTTCTATGTACAAATGCTAGCGCCAAAATAAGAGACAATCACAAGAAAGGAGGACAAGACAACGCGCTTTGTCTTGTCCACCTTTCTTGTGATTGTCTCTCATTCTTGCGCTAACATTTGTACATAGAACTATGCACCAACTAGCCCCGCAACAAGTGTTACTTGAATATATATATATATATATATATATATATATATATATATATATATATATATATATATATATATATATATATATATAGAGAGAGAGAGAGAGAGAGAGAGAGAGAGGTATATAGGCCGTGCAACGTACCGTTCTGCTGTATTAGCGTACAGCTTTTTACTCATAGGCAACTGCAAAAAAATGTGAGGTCGAAGAGCCCCTGGGTCCTTCTGGCACCGTTTCTGCGGACCTCTGCGTCAATGTGTTTGTTCCCATGGCCATCGTCATCACCAAAATTCCACTATCAACAACGAAAAGGGGTACGAACATTATACTGAGCAAAGCTGAATGCCGCTCACGAGCCTTTCTTAACAGCTGTCACTTAACTTTCTTCTCTCCCTGTAGACCGAATGGTATACAGCAACGCCACGTGCCCATTGCGTCAGTCTTTACCGTAAGGGGCCACGCGGCTATCCTCTCTCCTTCAACCTCGCACCGCGACTGCGTTTTAAGGTCGATGCGTGGCACAGAAAACACACGGGCGGTCACGTGTTTCGTTTCCTTCGTGCGCGGCTGCGATATCCGTGTCTTTATTCGCGGTATTTTTAGGTTTCAACGTGGGCCGCCCTATGCCCACGTTCAGCTTCGGGACGTCAAAACCTACACTCTAAACACAGCCAATATGGGAGTAGGAAGGGGAGTAAGCTGTCTTTTACAGCGCACTCCCTCATATAAAAGGGCGTGGACCAGAGGACAGCTCTCTTTTCAACCCTAGCTTGCAATGGTCAAGGCAAGTAATGCTTACGCTAAGGTAAGAAACCGATGGTGGTTTAGGGTAACGGAGTGCACGGATTCCAAGAGAATGTAAAGGTAACGGAAGGGTGGGGGGGGGGGGGGGGGTGCGTCAGAGAGTCAGATGGGCGAATGAGATTAAGAAGTTCGCGGGGATAAGGTGGCTGAAGCTGGCACAGGACAGGGTTAATTGGAGAGGTATGGTTTATGGGTGTTTAACGTCCCAAAGTGACTCGGGCTACGAGGGACGCCGTAGTGAAGGGCTCCGGAAATTTCGACCACCTGGGGCTGCTTAACGTGCGCTGACATCGCGCAGTACACGGTCCTCCAGCATTTCGCCTTCATCGAAATTCGACCGCCGCGGCCGGGATCGCACCCGCGTCTTGCGGCTGAGCAGCCGAGGGCCGTAACCACTGAGCCACTGCGGCGGCTGAAGAGATATGGGGGAGGCCTCTGCCCTGCAGAGGACGAGATCAGGCTGATGGTGATGACGATGAACATGCCGTAATCTTCAAGGCCCGAGCATGCGAGTCAAGCATCCGGGCCTCGGGGGGCCGAACACCAGGCAGGACTCGGATCACGCCAGTGGCGGACATGTGATACTTCCCCCTGTTCATCGGAGACGCGGCTGCGGGAGTGGACATGTGACTTGTGCCGCGTAAGCAGCAGCCGCAGCACGGGCATCACGAGCGGCAGTATGCATGCACGGCTCGATCGCACCCGACTCCCGACTTCCTGCCCCGTGGGGGGAAGGCACCGCGAGCGCGGGGCAAGCACGTGGCACGACTTCCGTGCGCGCGTGTGCATGCACAGGTGTACTGGAACATTCCTCGATCGATGCACTGCACTGGCGATACCGCGTGCCTGCAAAGGTGCGCCAGGACCCTTCCGAGTAGGCCTCGCTGTGCGTCGTCGTAGTGAACGCACGCATGTTTCTGAGACAGAGAGAGATGTAATACTTTAATCGAGCGAAATGAAACCTCTCAGCAGTGTCGCCCTCCTCGAGGGAAAGCGACAGCAATTTGGCACGCCTTTCCGCAATACCACGACCGACGGCACCCATCGCAAAGGGACCCCCGCACACTAAACACGAATACGCCCATATGGGAGTAAGAAGGGAGCAACCAGTCTAGCGCACACCCCAACGGAGGAGCTCCGTCAGTGGCCAGGGCTGCTGTTCGCGGCAGTATTCGGCTAAGAAGTCCTTGAGGTTGAGGTGTTGAATGCTACAGGTGGGGTTAGCCTTGCTTTCTCTGCCGGCAATTGCTCCACCGCAGCGTCCCTTCGATATTAACAATGCCGCATCTACCTTGCTAAGCGCACAGTCTCTTATAATAGCACACATTCTCTCCCGCAGTCACCATCTATGCACACAATCAATCCACACAGTTCACATCACAGTCCACTCCAGAAGTCACCATCTATGCACATATTCAGTCACAGTAGAACATAGGCCATTGTAGTGCCACACTCCATGCACACATTCACTCACAGTATAAAGTAGTCCACTCCGGAAGACACCATCTACGCACACATTCAATCACAGTAGGCCCTAGCCCGTTCCTGCTGTCACCATTTAAAAACAAGATCCGTGTTCTCCAGAAACGTTAAAAGAAGGCGTGCAGCCTCCCTTCTGCATGTCTGGTTTCCACTCGGGTAGACAATGTCCTTCACTGTGCTGTGACGGGTTCCTGTCTTCTTGAAGGAAGCGAACATCACATGCCTTTCCGCGTTGTACTCTGGGCAGTACATAATATAATGTTCGATATCCCCGCACACACCACATAAAGAGCAGAGCGGAGACGATGCTATGCCGGTCTTATGCATCCATGCAGGAGTGCGAGCAGAGGCCGTGCGAATTCGATGTAGAAGGGTCGCCTGAGATCTTCTCAGTCCCTTGGTCACACATGGCTTGTGGGAAGCACTCCACAGGGTACTGAAGTGATCGAGCACCGTTCTCCTGCAGAGACTTTCCCCATCTTGAGGTACATTTTTTGATAGAATCTTTGAGAGAGCTTTATGGGCGAGACTGTCTGCCACCTCATTACCGTTGACTCCTAAGTCCTTCTCCGTTTACTATAAGGTGAAGGTGCTGTGCATGTTGTTATTTGTAAGCAACCCATATCAGCGACTTGACCCCGCGGATATGGTACACGAGGCGGGGAAAATATACGGGAGTGGAGTGGCTCCTCCATGACACAGGGGGTGGGATATTTGTGAGAAGTTTGTGAGCGCGATAGGAGAGAGGTAAATTTAATGGCAGGAATGGCGGGGAAATCGACCGGAGGAACGCGTCGTCCCTGGCTCCGCACAGGATGCGAAGGGGAAGGAAAGAGGCCCGTAGTGCCAGTGGTAACGGCGACGTCATACGCAATCGTCCGCTGGGCCATGCGCAGCGAATGTGCTCTTGGTTGCGGCATATCCCCCCACCCAGTCAGACCTGGCAGTGGGCCATACACTGCGGCCACCACCAAGAGCGGAATATTGCAGCGCGATCTCGCGTCGCCACCCGCCGCGGTGGCTCAGTGGTTAGAGCGCTCGGCTACTCACTCATCCGGAGTTCCCGGGATCGAACCCGACCGCGGCGGTTGCGTTTTTATGGAGGAAAAACGCTAAGGCACCCCTGTGCTGTGCGATGTCAGTGCACGTTAAAGATCCCCAGGTGGTCGAAATTATTCTGGAGCCCTCCAATACGGCACCTCTCTCTTCCTTTGTTCTTTCACTCTCTCCTTTATCCCTTCCCTTACGGCGCGGTTCAGGTGTGCGCTGATATATGAGACAGATACTGCTCCATTTCCTTTCCCCCAAAAAACCAATTATTATTATCTCGCGTCGCGGCTCAGCTGAGCATAAACAAATTGATGCCGCCGACACCAATCAATCACCAATTGAATACATCAGTGACGTCACCAATCAATCACCATTTGGGCTGCTATTGATTTCCTATGGCGGCCGCCATCTTGGATTTATCGGTGACGTCACCAATTGGCAGCCATCTTGGATATATCAGCGACGCCACCAATCAATAACCAATTCGATATACTAATGTTGTCACCAATCAGTCACCAATTGGGTTACTATATCGATTTAATATGGGGGCCGCCACATTGAATTCCTCGGACTTGGAAAATTCCACGCCGAAAGGAGGTGGTAGCAGACCCCAAGAAATCGACAAACGTGACGAGTAAGAGCTAACGCTCTCAAAATGCGAAAAGCCCGTGCGGAGCCTCTTGGACAACGGAAACATTGCCACCCGCTTGTAACGGAAACACTAGCTGCGTCGCGTGTCTGAGAGAGAGAGAGAGTGTGTGTACTCGGGTTGCCACACGGTGTCGCTCGCCCGTCGCTTCCTCCAGGACGGCGGAAAACGCCACCGGAAGCCGAGGCGAAGGCGAACGCCGGCCGATGTCGCGCGAGTCGGTTTCCGTTCGCTGTTTACACGCACCCCTAGAGGGCGTTGCCGTGTGATGTGCAAGCTATTAACGCCGTCGTCCTTTCTGCTCGTGGGTGGAAAACAGAGAGACGGAGCACGCGGAGGAAGGTCGACCTGGCACAATGCCCGGATGGCTTTGTACCCTCCACTGGAGAAAGCAGCAATATGCTGTTGACCCGAGGCGGGTAGGAGGAGAAGCCGAGACTCAATCGATGGCGTCCATGGAACATTCATTTGAAGGAAGGGTTGCTGTTTATGCTCTGGGGGTAACGCCCTGGGTATAATGACGTATGTAATTACGGCACAGACAGCCCAAATGGTATGGTACGGTGTGGTACTGTACGGTATGGTATGCAAGGTTTAAGGGTTTAAGGGGGTTTAACGTCCCAAAGCGAATCAGGCTATGAGAGACGCCGTAGTGGAGGGCTCCGGAAATTTCGACCACCTGCGGTTCTTCAACGTGCACTGACATCGCACAGTACACGGGCCTCTAGAATTTCGCCTCCATCGAAATTCGACCGCCGCGGCCGGGATCGAACCCGCGTCTTTCGGGCCAGCAGCCGAGCGCCATAACCACTCAGCCACCGCGGCGGCTGGTATGCAAGGTTTAACGTAACGGAACGACGCATGTGCTACGAGGGATGCCGTAGTGGAGGGATCCGGATTAATTAGGATCACGTGCATGGAGTTCTTTACCGTGCGCTTACATCTCACAGACAACCCAAATTGATGCAGCACGACACGAAAAGGAAAATGGAGTCAGGATAGCCAGGAACTAGTTATTTAATTGCCTTTTGTTGCCCAAAGCAAAACAGTGCGCATTATGTGGAGGGCTGTATAGTGGACGGTTACGGATTAATTTCGACTCCCCCGGTGGTTCGTTAAAAATCCCGAGATGCCTCTTCGCTCCCCTCCATCGAAATGCGACTGCAGCGTTAGGGAGTCGAACGCGCGACTTCGTGCTCAGTAGCCAAGCGCCAAACCACTGAGGCCAAGCCGATGCCGAATATCCTAGAAGAAAAAAAAAATCCCCCACACGGCTATCGCAATATTTTTTTCCTAAACACGCAGCAGCGCGAGGTCAGGCTAATCGAATGTTGGTAAAAGGAGTAATAGTCAGTATTACTAGCCGTCTTCCGACACAACCACGGTTTCGGCGTGCGAACGTGTCGCCGATCACGAGAAAGCTGGCTGACGTGACCAGAGTGCCAAACAAGCCGGACATCCTTGACCGGCGCGGTAAACACGACACGCAGCCAATGATATTTTTCAAGCGATGTTTATTGCCTCAGGGCATAAAGGCTATGAAGTGAGAGATGAGTAAGATGCTTAAATAAATGAAAAAAAGGTGGGCTGATCTAATGAAATCAAGTAGTGAACGATGATATGGACCCTGTGTCCAGGCAATGCAGCAATCCGGATTGTCCGGTGAGAGACCCACAGCCGCCATGCAGGTGCCGAATTCTCGTCGGCTTCAGCGCCGGCCGCAGTTGGTTAAAACGACAGTGGGAGGTTCCGAGACGTCTCCGTTTTCGCGTGCACGCGCGCAGCTAAAACACGCCCTCTAACCAAAGAACTCGCACAATCGGCAAACTTCATTTTAAAGTACAGGCGTCAGAAATTGTGGGGACCTGCGGGGACCTGCCCTGCAGCCCCCTGAGTTTGCTTTCCCGCGAGGCACCGTGCAGCGGCGGTCTCCCCTCGAGGCTGAGCGGATTCCCTTGTCAGTTACATTAACTGGCAAGAGAGGGCGCCAGCGTCGCTGCGCGGGAGACTGCTGAAGCCTGCCCGCGGGAGATGGGGTCTCTTGGGCTGGGATAATCGCCGCGATCGGACGCGTCGCTCGCGGCTCCGCTCTTCGCCGGCGGGGCGAAGAAGCGACGGGGAGACAGGCTCCCGTACTCGTCCCGTCCGGCCTGCGGAGTTTATATCCCTTGCCCTAGCGCGGGCGAACATTCGCTCGGAACCTTGCTGGTGAGTCGGACGTCCTTGATTCATTAGCCTACCTTGTTGCTAGCTGGCGTTATTGTTTCTGTAGCAATAAATGCCTGTTTGTGTCAGCCAATGTGTCGTTCCTTTGTTCCCCCAGAGCAAGGCCCGCCGTGGTCGGCGTGCGCTCGGTAGCGTACGCGATCACGGGGTGGGGTCCGGGCGGCTTTGAACCGTGTCAGCCGCGATTGAGTGGGTAGAAAGTACTTATCTCCCCGAGTCAACCCCACATCTGGCGCCCAACGTGGGGCCTGCTCTTGGAACATTGGACGACTGTCGGTTCGGTTCGAGGAACGCTCTTTGTCCGGACTTGACAAGTGCTAGGCCTAGAGTGAATTTTGATCGCTAGGACCTGCGGCATGCTTTCTTGAGTGCGAGGTGTATTGCGCTGCAGCATGTTTGAACTTTTCGACATGCTCAGCACATTTTTTTTCCCTGGAGTTTCTTCGTGAGAATCACATGGTCCGCATCGAGGGAGCGCGAGGCCTAGCGCCCGCGGAGTCGCCGAGCCCGAAGCGAGTGAGTACGGAAGCCGCGTGGGTGGTCCGAGTTTCTGTATATATTTTCTCTACTATCTCTTTTTCGACTCTGGGAGTCGCTGCTCCGGGAGCCGGGTGGCCTGGGGCCACGGGTGCCGCTACGAGCTCGCTGGTATTGCAGCTCGGCACCGGGCGCTCCGACACCGTCCGATACGGTGGGCGCCGACCGCTCAGAAGCTGCTTTGGGCAGTGAGCGGGGTAGGACCACCCCACAAAGCTGATGTCTCCTCGCGGCTGCGCGCACAAAACCCGTTTCGGGTCTTTGTTGTGGTCACGGTCGTTGTCGGAGTGGTCGTTAGGCCTGAGGCTTTTCGGAGCTGCCTGCACCACATTAAAAGAGACATGACCACCGGACCGTGACGTTGAGAGGGGGCGCACTTTGCTGCCCGTCCGTTTTTTTTTGTAACCTCGCACGAACTGAGCAGTCTCGTTCAACTCAAGAAAGGGCTTTGTTCACTCGAACTTTGCGTTTGCACAGCCGCCGACACGTTTTGCTAGCAAGTTAGGCATTGTGCCACGAGGCCCTTGCGGATGCCGTTTCCCCTCCCGTGACCTACGTTAAAGGCACGCCGAGAGCGTTTCGACAATTTTGCAGATCCGGTGGAGCCACCCAGGCTTGCTGACCGGTGCACATCGTCTCGCTGCCACCTGCTGCGACGGAGGGGCCTGTATCCTGTTCGCCGCATCCATCCGGGGCAGCTGTGGCGAGACCAGTCAGCAGTCACCTCCGGCTGCTGCTGCCCTGGCGACTACTGCAGGATCCTGGCCTGCAGTTTTCCCACCGGCCTTCGATTCGCGGGCCTGCGGACACGGTAGTCCGCGGGCCATACGAGTCGTCCCAGCGGAGACCTTCACGCCGCCTTCGGAATACCGCGGAAGTCTGCGTGGACGCTGTCGGCGTGACCTCCGCTGCAAGACGTGCCTCAAAGACATGAAGACCAGGCGCGTGGGTCTATTTAAGGTTGGGGGGATGTGGGGACCTGCCCTGCAGCCCCCTGAGTTTGCTTTCCCGCGAGGCACCGTGCAGCGGCGGTCTCCCCTCGAGGCTGAGCGGATTCCCTTGTCAGTTACATTAACTGGCAAGAGAGGGCGCCAGCGTCGCTGCGCGGGAGACTGCTGAAGCCTGCCCGCGGGAGATGGGGTCTCTTGGGCTGGGATAATCGCCGCGATCGGACGCGTCGCTCGCGGCTCCGCTCTTCGCCGGCGGGGCGAAGAAGCGACGGGGAGACAGGCTCCCGTACTCGTCCCGTCCGGCCTGCGGAGTTTATATCCCTTGCCCTAGCGCGGGCGAACATTCGCTCGGAACCTTGCTGGTGAGTCGGACGTCCTTGATTCATTAGCCTACCTTGTTGCTAGCTGGCGTTATTGTTTCCGTAGCAATAAATGCCTGTTTGTGTCAGCCAATGTGTCGTTCCTTTGTTCCCCCAGAGCAAGGCCCGCCGTGGTCGGCGTGCGCTCGGTAGCGTACGCGATCACGGGGTGGGGTCCGGGCGGCTTTGAACCGTGTCAGCCGCGACTGAGTGGGGAGAAAGTACTTATCTCCCCGAGTCAACCCCACAAAATATAAGAGGGAACACATAATCCCCCTCATGAGCGAAACTTGTTTAGGTTGTCTTATTACATTTATGTAGAAATCGCTTACTGCATGCTAATAAACTGTTTCCTTCCATGCTGCTTCGAACTGAACATGGCTCGCATTAGTGTGCCTCTCATCTGACGGAATTTCTTGCCGCGCCAAAGGTTGTGGTAGTGAGGCACACATTTCGCCTCCTCTCAGAAAGTAATAATAATAATAAGCAGAAGAAGAAGAAGAGGAGGAGGAGGAGAACAACGAGAAGCAACACTTCTACGCCGAAGATTTGCACTAGGGACGCTTAGTGCATGGGGCTTCTCTGAAACTTCGATCAAGCCACGTGACGATTGTTTTTCTTTACCTTCTTTCGCGCTTGGCCCACGCCGAAATGCGGCCTCGGCTCAGCAGTGTCGAACCCGTGACCTAATGCTCAGAATCCCTCGTCATACTAGCCTTTTAATGTCCGTCAGGCAGGCCGAAGCATCGCATTCAAAGCTACAGGGTCAGGACCGCATTTTGCATACGCCCCCCCCCCCCCTCCCCCTTCAAAATAAAAACGCTTCTGGACTGCCGATAATCCGCCCCCGAACGGGGTCTCAAGTGCTGACGTCAGTGCTGACGCTTTCAGCGACTGAGAACAGCTTCGCCATGCGGCCCAGCCAACGAGACAATTTTCTTCTCCTCTTACCTCAAGGCCTGTGCGCTATCCCCGTTTCCTCGTTCTTTACGCATTACTTTCGGGGGCGTTCTAAGAAGGCGGAGAATGTCTACGCCACACTACACAGCAGGATGCATCGGATTTATTTCGAAGCACTATACGGGCACCGTTGCGCAAGAAGACGACGTGTACGTATAGCCGCGCAATCTTACGTCGCACGCTCGTGATCGACGGGCTCGTGTTCGCGCAACAACCACTCAATCCTCAATCACGCCTTCTCGGAAAGAACCGAAAGAGAAGGCTGTTGGCTACAATGTCTCATCAGGCGCCGTTCCATTCTGAAGGTGCACCAACCCTTATAAAATTTATTTAGACAGTCTATACACTGTCCATAGACTTCTGTATATAAAGTCTATAGACTCTCTATAGACAAACCCTAAAGAATTGCCTATAGGCAATACAAATCCTATAGACAGTCTTTAGACGATCTATAGATTTATGGCCATACACTTTTAGTAGACATTTGTCAATAGACAGTCTATAGACTATGCATAGACAAAAAGATATATCTATAGGAAGGCAATAGAGTCAATCAGAAGTCTATAGACCATTTTTATGAGGGAACGGCGGCCCGCCTTTCCGTTCTCTCACCATTCGGAGCTTTAGCGAGCTTCTGTACGTTTCGAAGGCGACGCCATCCACAGCTCATGACCCGTTCAAGCACTGATCACCGCTCGCGTTATATAATTCAAGGTATGGGTATGCGGGGTTAACTTTCCGGACTTGGTCGTGGTCTGTAACGGGGGACGCCGTAATTAATGGGTTGGCTCCGGATCGATATCGACTCCTATACGGATCAAGGGGCGCAGCGCACGGGTGTTTTTGCATTTCAACCCCTGCGAAGAGCGGTCGTCGCAGCCGGGATTCGATCCCGTGACCTCGGGCTCGGCAGTTTAACTCCACAAACACCGAGACACCGCGATAGAGGTTTAGGCTAGAGGAAATATTTTGTTAGTGCCCGTTATTGTTGGTCTACGGATTACTGTTCCCCGAAAGCCTGGCCACTACAGGAGAAGATATCTAGCTCCTAGTCCCAGGAATACAGTCCGTGCGAGAATTTAGGTTCTTTATTTCTTAAGACTGGGATTGTCTTGTGTGTTACAGAGAGATCCACAACATTACAGGCTCAGTAGAGCGAAGCACCCCCTCTACCACTGCTGATAAATCATTGAGAAAGAGTCATGCCACCTCTTGGCACCGTCTCCAAGCTCATACATTCCCGAATCCGGCTATGTATATTCTTTATTATCCGGGACAATATTCAAATGAGAGCTCGCTATGTCACGACAAGGCAGATCTCAACCATATTCTTTGGGATTGCCCACTTGCCCCCCCCCTGGAGGGACAAATAAATAAAGTCGCTTGACCAATGGGAGGCTCTCCTACTCAGCTCCGATTCGGAAATTGAGACAAAGGTCGTCCAACCGCCCGAAAGCGCCGCCAGAAGCCAGGATCAGGGCCAGGGACTACAGCCCCTCAAACCGTTGGAAACAATCAAATCCAATAGGGCTGGAGGGATGGGTTTGGCACTATGCATCTCCTGAGCTCTCTTCCTCGCAAAACAAAAAAAAGAAAGAAAATAGATGGGGCCCATTCGGGTTTTCCGCAGAATTTCTTGCTTGAGGGATGCCCCCCTCCACTCAATTTTTCTGATATTTCCCCGATGCATCTAGAGGGCGCAGGTGGCGCATGCGACGCGCCAAAAGCGGTTCCAGATTAACGGCGGTAAAAGAAAGAAAAATAAAAACTCAAATATAGTGGCGAAAAATCGAAAGCACGGTACACTGCCACTGCACGCCCACAGCGAGCTGCAGTGCCTTTGTAACGCTCCCGGTATAAGAGACGGCACCCCAATCCGTGCCAGCCCCAACCATTCGTATTAAAAAGACCCTCCGGCAATGACGTCACGCACGGTGGACGCAACCCATACGAGCGCTCACACTGAGCTGGCAGCATCAGTACTATACTATCGCGCGAGATTGCGTAAGGAAAAAAAAGAGGACTGGAAGGATCCAGAACCTTCATTTACTCTTTTCTTTTGTTTGCTCCACCGTCGAATACACAGCTTGCGAAAAAACCAAACACGGGACAAAGCTTCATGTTTGTTTCTCCCAGCGTACAGCAGCTTGTTACAACAGCACACAACGACCTTCTTATAGTGCAGGGTGACATCGCGGGCTCTTGAACCGTGTATAGTGTGATTGCGCGCGCGGTGCGGCTACACTCGACAGCGTTGACATTGGCAAAGGTAGCAGGCGTTCGCCGATGAACGTCGTAACAAGCGTTCGCGCGCAATTACCTTGCATAAGTCTGCGAGCGGAGCGGCAGAAGGGCGATAAATGTTGTTGTTGTTGTTGTTGTTGTTGTTGTTGTTGCTGTTGTTTTGTTGTCTTAGTGACACAGCACATACCCACGACGGGGGATAGGCCAGGGTTGAGTGAGGAGATCCAAAAGAAGAGGGTAAACTGATGCCAAGCTAATGGTTGTGCCTTGGGTAACATATCAGAATAATTAAAGTGGAAAGAAATAAACTAAAAACGGGAGAGAAGATCAGAGAATCGAATACACGAAAATTCCTGAAAGATCTCATAAATGCGGAAATTTTGGATACAAGTAGCGAGGGAATATGCCGGCAGCTGTCATGTAATCGTGGAGGGAATCGCAAATTTGATGCAATGCAAAACCTCTGGCGCCCGCACCGAAGCAGAGGAGAAGCGGGACCGACAAAGTGAGTCCCAACTTTGTAATGGGAATTTCTGGGTGCGTCCTCCTCTGATCTGCAAACTTCCTGCAAGAGAGTGGGAAATACTCCAATGTTTCTACTTCTTCACAAGCCGCGCAATGGTTCGTGGGACTGATCCCGCATCTACATAAGTAAAGATTTAAAAGGGAATCCTGCACCGCATGAGAGTCATCGCCACCTCACACTGCCGGGATTTACACGCACGGGCCTTCCATGGGAACATGAGATGTTTGTAGTCAACGGTAGAGACCGTGCGAAAAAGGCCTGGCGGCGACTACGAGCAGGGTTTGCTATAGCGCTGCCTCAATCTGCCTGATCGTGGATCCGCGACCTCTTGCGCCCTTAGCTTTCAAACTTGAGGTGCACCGATTCCCCACGTCGAAGCATGCTCATTCTGCTGGTGGCACGCGCTAATACTAATGACGACAGTTCACCAAGCACCAATAACGCATAGTTGGCACTTGTTGAATGCGTTAGCGAGCCGCCATCGCGCGCGATAGCCGAAAGAGTATACGCTGGTCTCGCAACCCGGATATTAAGAGGACATGCCGAGGGAGAAGCAAAACGCAGTACGCTGAGCACGGATGCCTGTAAAAAATTAACCAAAAAACGCGTGACTAGCCTAAAATTGGCTGGGGCGTTTTAACTATGCGAACACTCTAAACACAAATACCCTTATATAAGAGTACGGCTTACTCCCTTTTTTAATCCTTTCTGTCTACAGTGTAGAGCGTAAGACACACAAAAGACAAGAAACTGGGCATGACTGGGCGCTAACACTCTGTCCAGACAAGTCGATCATTTTGATGGTCCTCATTTTTGTACTCGCATGCCTCAGCCATTCACTGTGTCAGGTCAGCTCTACCGGAAGGGAAGATGCTTGGGCTTGTTGGTTCATCATTCAGAGGGAAAAAAACAAAAACAACGTAGCTCAGAAAAAGACGAGGACTGAGAAAAAAAGGCACACATACGACTTTTTTTTTTTTTGATACTCGGTAATGCGTAATTTCAGCGCAGCCGGAGTGGGGTGGGGGCCTGTATACCCCACGTCACGTGACCGGCGCTGGTCACATAAAGAATAAAATACAGGAAGTTTGGGACTGATTTGGCGATAAACAGGTCCCAACCTTACAACGCTCAGTTCCACCTACACAGCGTAATGACAGCGGAGAGTTGAAGCCACAGAGTCCTCTCCGGCGCGGCATCCCCATCCGCCCTATCACGACAAATCACGACTCCCTATGCACGACAAAGGCCTCGGCCCCTGACGTCCAACCAGCCCTGGCCAATGACAAACCTCACCTCCCGACCCTACTCTCTGCCATCCCGTGCTACGCTTTCATTTTGTATGACCACATCCGCTACCCTAACGGACCGTTAAAATACAGCAACGCCACTCAAATGTGTCGTCATTCGCCTCCCTAAAATCAGACCCCCACCTGGCTTTCGCAAATTAAGCGCCAGCCGCTGCACATCCTCCAGCAATCGCCCCGAAAGAACTGGCATCGCGCGACGAATCAGCCCCGGAATTTGGCGCGAGGCCCCTGCCCTAACCCCCCCCCCCCCCCCCACCCTTCCTCTCTTCCGAGGCGGCGGATAGCATCCAGCGCCGAAAGCAAGAGCAGCTACACAAACACACGCACACACACACGGCGCGGCATCCGACGATGTGAAAGACCGCAGAGGCCATCCTCCCGCCGGAGTCTGTGGAGAGCCTCCTCCTCTGCTATTCCCGGCATCTCCGCAAGCGGACCTTGGCCTTTTTGTTGCATTGCTCTTTCTTTTCTCTCTATCTCTCTCCTTTTGTTTCGCTTCTCGTCTTCATCGTTCCCCCCTTCCTCCTCTCCACCAGTCTGCGGCATGCCAGCGGGGGACGGCGCAGACAGCGACGACGCTGGCGAGAGCGGCCACCAGCTATAGCGACCCCCCTCCCCAACGACGTCGCAAGCGCTCGTCTAGAGTCTTCTTCCTCGTTCCGCCACCGATGATGTGGCAAGAGACCGGGTCCCAACCCGTTGCGTCGATACACCCCGGCAGGCAACGTCACCCTGCCGCGGCTGGTGACGCTATCGTAGCGACAGTGCGGGGGTGTGTGTCTCCCTACCTGCTCGAATACCTGCTGCAGGCGGCCAGGCCGATTCGTATATATAGGAGCGCGAGGGAGGAAAAGAAGAAGAAAAACAGAAAAGACAACGGGAAAAGAAACAATGCTTAAAGACCGGAGGCGCGCGCCGCGCTGCACGCTGGACGGAACATTTCCAGCAGCCCGAAATTTTGAAGACGCATTCCGGGGTGGCGGTGAAGAAACCGCTGAGTCCTCGTTCTTCTGTTGCCGTTCTTTTCCCTTCTCTTTCATTGCTTTCTTTCTTGCCATACTCCTCTTTCTTTGCTTCCTTTGCCTCCTTTCTGACCGCGCGCACTGCCCTGTAAACTTCCTCCACATGGAGCAGGAGCTCTAATAGCAGCGGCCCCTGCTACGGCTGAGACATCGCCTGTTGAGTCACTCCTCACGATGCGCTATAAATCACTCACAAAGAAGAGTTAAAACAGCGTACACATGTGCTGTATGCGATGGCATCTCAGGCGACGCTTTTCAGAATGTTCTATAAAGGCAGAGAAATGCAGAGATCAACAAGCCGTTAAAAACAACAAGAAAAAAAACACCACGCAAACGGTTCCGCTCCTGACGCGCCTGTCAGGCCTGACGACATTTCCAGACACCTTGTAGTCATTAGACCACGCCGGCTTCTGCCAGACCTGCTCATACGACGTCAGGCCTTTGTCATTACGGGCGTCAGAAGAACGTGTGCTGCAGCCTCTGGAACGACTTGAGTGAGAAAGGGGAGAGGCACTATAGCCATGCGTTCCATTATGCGTCGGCATGCGCATAATGGAACGCATGGCTGTCGCATAATGAAATGGCGACATAACGAGTCGACATTCCATTCTGCGTCGACCTCGTAGAGCGTATACGTGTGATTCGGCACCGTTGCTCACAGGCTCCCGACGCACAGAGATAATAGAACACACGCCCTCAGATTCTATACAGATCGCGAAATGTCACTCGGCAAATGCCAAGACATGCGGCTCAGCTGAGAGAGGTGATGTTTATAAGGGCAGTGGCACGCCGGGAGAGCAAAAGCTGGCAAAGGAAGGGAGACAAAGCGGCAAAAAAAAAAAAGTGTGTGCGGAGGGGGTCCGCACAAGAAAGCGGGAAATACCACGCGCAGAAAATGAAGCCGACAAAGAAAAAATAAAGAACGTCCAAGTTTTCTTCGCCGAGTCACTACTAGTATATATACCACACGCGCCGGGACATATGCACCGACACGTCCGTTTTGAAAAAAAAAAAATTAACAGCAAAGAAAAACTTCCATAATGTCCCTTCTAAAGTCATGTCCTTTACTATTATTTTTTCCTTTTCTATCTTTCCCTGGCAGAGCACGGGTGATCGAGAAAGGTCGCAAGCCAGAAGACGACGAAAGCACCCGTTGACGCTATTTGCTTGTTGGCTCATTTGCTATGGCAGCCAGTAAACAATGTATATGAAAGCGCCCACGCCAGGGTGCCCGGCAAGAACTGGAGAGAATGTATACGAGGCTTTAGGGAATACATACACGTGAAGCAGTGGGACGCAAATACGAGCAAAAGGGGAAGAAGTAACGTGAATGCAACGGAAATGCAGGCCAAATTTGTTGAGCCGGTGTTGAGCCTATACACTACGTCGAAATGCCATCTGGAGAGAAAAAAAACAGGAAGAAAGAAAGCACCAGGAGAAGGAAAATGAGGTAAAAATAAGGAAAATGTGAAAACTTGCGAAAAAGCGCCCCTCCTAGTGTGTCTTCCTCCTGTCCCTGTCTAAGCTCGACCTGTTGATCTCAATATGGCGTACCAAAGTGCCAATTCGCCTAAGCTTCTGTTCTAGCGTGTATTGAAAAGAGTTGGCGCACACGTGAGAGACAATTCTCTAGCTCCTCCCACTCCACGTCATCCATCTGACCTATTCTGGGAGAAAGCAGTAAGTGTACGCAGCATCCGTACAGTCACGGGCAAAAGTTTGCGGGATGCGTATCCGCGGATAATTTTCTTTTTTTTTTGCGTTGCCACGCTAGTTAGCTGGTATTTTTCCAAAGGACGGAGCACGCATATGTCCCCTTGTGTTTCAATGCTTTTCGCTGACCTGGTTTGCTCGACACCAGATTTTATATATATATATATATATATATATATATATATATATATATATATATATATATATATATTAGCAATCAAGGGAAGGGAAATGAGGAGCTCATTTGACAAACTTCTGAAGGAAGCCAACAATCACCGAAGCCAAGGTGCATAGGGGAATGTTTTTATTATTTATTTTAATTTGCGGTGCTGAACGATGGAAGAATAATACTTCAATTAATCTATTGCTTAGAGGAAATCAATTATACAGCAGCAGAAAAACAACCATACCATGCCGCCGGCGGGATACGAACCCACGAACTCCGAATGTTTTTTTTTTCTGCTGCTGTTTGTTTGCTCCGCATGTTGTTTTTTTGCATTGTGGTAAATAAACTACCAAACTTCAATCCTTTCGAAAAGGTACAACGAGTGCTACCTTTCTTACCCGCACGCTTGCGTCGCAGATACTTGACCGCCCCGCGTCTTACTCCGCAAGTTAACCTCACGCGGGGCACTCGACAACTGTATCTATGACGTCACAATGACGTGTACTAAGTGCATTCTCGGTAAAGCTGCTCTCCCCTTTTCTCGTTTTGCCTTTTCCGCAGCGTCAATGCACCCCCCCCCCCCCCTTCCCGATAAAGATATCTTCGCTGATGACGGGCTGTAGGAGCATGGAGCACAGGCATGCAGCCTCAAGCTACGATCGAAACGAGATCACATTACAAACGTTGCGAGAACTCGGAAGCACACGACAACGTAGGCCAATTAACGTGAGCGTGAAAAGAGCAAATTCGCGTTCGCCTGCCCAAGTCCAATTAAGGTCGCGCGGATCGAATCCCATACATCGGTCGCTGCGTTACAGTATACAGGCGAAACGCAAAAGATGACCGCGTGCTGCGCGATGTCGGCGGAGGTTTTTTTCGCGAGGCTAAACGGCCGATACCTCCGGAAATGACCGGATGGTGAACGGCCCCTTTCACAGGGGCACAGAGCCCAAACTGGAGGAGGCCAATATCGATATATCACCGTGTTGTAATAACGAAGAAGCTATGCTTTCACTAAAAACGAAGCTTTTTGTGAGATGAAAAAGGTAGACAAAAATATTCGGTGCAGTTACCACCGCTGTCGGCCGATTTCCCAAGCAAATTGCGATGGCGTAATTTTTTTTTTCGCGCAGATCCTTGCGTGGCTACAATTCCATCCACTTCCCACCAGCTACAACGGAGTCCAGAACTGTCTTGACATATCCTCATCAACAGTGTCAGCAGTTTGGATCGAGTGACGGGGGAAAAAAAAGGTGCTCCGGTTCGAACTTTCGATCTCTCCGAAATAAATCCGCCTTCTCCTGCCGAACCACAGAAAGGCATCACGACGCAATTTTAAAGAGAACAAAAAAAAATTAACGAAATTTGCCCCTTAACTATCGACCCGAACAGTGCGACATTGCCAGGAACAATAACGTCGCGCACCGCAAACGCCAGGAGTCGTACAATGCAACCGGTCGAAAACTAAAACAAAACGCAGAGCACGAAAGAACGCCACGCATCAGGCGCTATAGGCCCACGCATCGAGTATACTGACAGCGACGAACCCACACGCGTATACACTAACTGGCGAAAAACCAATAAAGAATAAAAAAGAAGCGAAGGAGGGTTAGAAGAATAGGAGTCGTTCACTCGGATAACCCTTCTTTTAAGCGTTACGAAACGCGTATGCACTGCGGCGGCAAGCTCGCCGGCGCCTCACATCACCTACACCGTCCGCTCCCCTTTTGCATGCGCAGTTCTTACCCAAAACCCGAACACAAAACACACAGCGCGCGCACTGCAAAAGCATCGAGCGCACGAAGGAAGGAGGCAGCTCACTTCATTGCATCCCTCATCATCCGATCGGCACAGATCTCTTCTTTTTGCTCGCGTAAGCTTTCACGCTTATGACAAAGCGCTACATAGCGATATGCAACATGCGCGACGATAAAAAGCTGACATATCCTTTTTGTTATCGCACTAATTTTCTTTCCTGCTCCCTCGAACCACTAGCAAGCAGCGAAGGTAACCTTTACGGGGCTCTGCGCTTGCTGCGAAGGCACGCGCGCGGATGACGGGGTCCGTTATATAACGGCACTGCAGCCGGCCGTCCCATTAGCTTGCATACGGCATACATACACAGGGTGCATTGCGCGCGAGATTTACAGGGAATGCGTTGCTGCCTGCGTCCGCTTGGGCCGCGCGTTCTCGCTCCTTCAGTTCAGGCAGAAAGAGGCGATGCTGAAGAGGCTCTCGACAGATGGAAGGCCAAGGGAAAGAGGGAAAAAATGGTAGACAGCAAAGACGGAGAGAAGGGCAGGGCTCGAAATGCTAAGCAGAACGAGCGGCCAGGAGCGGGCGTGCGATGATGGGCGAAACGAAAAGACTTGGCGAGACTTCACTGCACGCGGGACACTGCGCGATGAATGTAGCGAGCCCCGAGTAACGCAGAGCAATGCACAAGAAGGAAAAGGGAAGGCGATGAAGCGGCACGCCAAAACCGACGAGGAAGGCGAGGAGACCACATTTTGATGTTTGCCTGGTAACGTATAAGGCCACTTGTCACGCTATACTGCTCGTCGACCGGCTGCCTGGCGCAAGCCGCCGAGGCACAGGGTCCGCTTAACGCTAACCTATGGCCTAAAAGCGAGCGTTGGGAAAAGAAAAACATTTATTAAAGTCGGTCAGCCTGCACGTGGTGCAATATGTCATGGACCAACACCACATGAACGTTTAGAGAGTAAGTGGGGTCGTGCGGAGACCCACGGTTCCTACGTGCCTTGAATTCTCTAGCAGAATAAAGTTTTTGGCACCACCATCACCACGTGTGTCGGTCATCGAGAAGGAACTCAGGGGGGTGAGAGTTTGGAACAAAGTGTTCACTTATCGGTAGGGAGAAACACAAAATGGTTGAAAATGGTTATATTATTACGATAGTCGGTAATGCTTAATATGAGCGCCGCGCTTCACACTGCACCTGCCACCGCTGGCAGGTGGCAGCCACCTTCCAGTTGTCCATTCCTCTGAACTCGCCGTGGCAGGTGGCGCTTCGCTCTGCTACTACCTGTCAACCCGTCACCTGTCACACGCCTACACACGCCACCTGTCACGTGACGACGCCAGATACAGGAATGGGCGCCTAATAGCTGAGCTCTAAAACAAACAAGAGGAGTAACTGAATCACAACTACACAAAACACCAAACGCGACAAGCAGGAGACGGACAATACAAGAGTAAATTCATCCAACTATAGTGAATAGAGGAAATAGAGGAGTACAATACATTAGAGGAATGAATAGACGACGCCACGCTAGGCAAGGAAAGGAAAAGGTCGGAGGACATTCCACATACGGGAGCCGAGGTGACGACTCCGGAACCGGTGTCTGTCGATGCGTTGCCGGGCGGCGAGCATTGTGCGATGAAGCGCTTGGCTAGGCGCCGGTAATCCGGCCCCCAACGCCCGAAGGCACACCACCCAACCTCTTCCGCTGCCTGTTTGCTCCCGACTGTGCCGCTTCAGCACAGCGCACGCCTCACGGGCCGGCAGCACGTTACTTTTCCACTCCTATGATCGGGACGCTTTCCCCTATTTTTCAAAGCGGCGACAACGGAGCAGAGGGGACGCAGAAACCCGCGAAGCTCCTCCGTAGCACGCCGGAGAACCGCGTCGTACGGGAAGGCGGGAACGAGAGCACAAGACTTATGTTTCCCGTGAGTGGCAGCCGTCGCCGAGTTCGCAAGGCCTGCACGCCCGAGTTTAGAAAAAGAAAAAAAAAACAGCGCACCGCCCTTGAAACCCTCGGAGGATCACCACGCTCCCTGGGAACTACCGTGTCGGTGCCACGGTGTTACGTTCGCCTACGGCCGAGTTCCGAGACGGGCTTGGACTGATCCCCCTCAAGCAGCCTGTGCTGCTGCCACGTTACTGTATTTTATGAACACACGTTCATCCCCACCCTCCCAATGGGCCACGTCCACTCGATATGTGACGCTACTCCAGATGAGGGTGATAAACATGGAGATAGATACACACGAGGAAACCGGATGTTCGCATTAATGGGATTCATATTTGAACAGCGCAATAAAACAACGGGACACAACGAAGAAAGGACACCACAAGCGCTTGTGGTGTCCTTTCTTCGTTGTGTCCCGTTGTTTTATTGCGCTGTTCAAATATGAATCAATACCAACTCGCCCAGTTCGCAGCTTTAATGCATTAATGGGATACTGCGGGCAAATTAACTGAACTAGGCCAGAATCAATTGATTATTGCCTTTTAATTACAAAGGGAATGATTTCAGTGAAAACGGCTGTTTTATAAGCCAGGTTAGATAAAAGAAATTAAATATAGGGGTCGCCGCCATCGGCCGATTTCGCAAAGGCTAAGCTACAACGCGAATAGTTAGCATACGGCGATCACGGAGTCCTTTACGGAATTAATTGAAGCCACGACTTTGACTCCAATTATCTCGGTAATAAATGTCTCATTTGCAACCGGATATATGTACACCAGAAGGAGCCACAGAATTGGTACTTACTAAGAACTAAAATTAGATGGTGTTGTCCTCAGTTTACAGCCTTAGTCAAAATTTTAGAGCACAGGGAGAGCGGTGGGGTGAGAGGTGGCTTAAGCAGTGCCCGATGATGAGTATTAATTCCTACGGCGAAAGGGCAGCTTCGGCTACAGAGCCTCGTGGCACAAGGTGTTTCTTTTGCACAAGGTAGGGTCAAGGACCCATTTCCATGCATTAAGCCGGAGAGAGGAAACCCGTCTGGGCTCTTAAACTTTCGACAAAGGGTGTGCATTGTAAGCCAGTCCTTACTGAGAGTCCACGTCTCATCTGAAAGGGGAGAATGGCGTGCAAAGACTTCCTGAACGCACAGCGATGATGCGCAGCCAACGAGCTCCACTTGATCAAAGCTCCAGCGGGACAACCTTGAGCGCCTTTCTCCCTACTCGCCCGGACTGAGAGCAAGCAATTTCAAAGTGTGGGGTTTCAAGGAGTTAAAAGGAGATCACAAATGCGCAATGATGCACAACCTTGCTGAATTTAGGAAACACGACAGCCTCCCGATGCGATCATTTCACGGAGCAACGTTTGTGCGCCATTTAAAACACGACCGTCTCTGTAGTCGTCATCATCATCACCGACCAGGGTTACGTCAACTGCAGAGAAAAGGCTCCTCCCACGGACCTCCAAATAAGCCCCGCCCTTCGCCAGCTGCAGAAGCTGCGAACTTCCCTAATCTTCCCAGGTGAATCACTGTGGCCACTGATTGTGTGCCCCTCCTAGGCCTCGATGTCGAAAAGCCCAGAAGAAAGGGAAATTTGATAATTAAATCAAGTTCCAGTTGGTTTTAGAGCGACCTGTGAGCAAGACATTGCAATGGACTATCATGCACACTGCACGAATGCACGGGTTACCCCCTTACAACCAGGCTGCAAGCACCAAAATGATCTCCCGGAAAGAGAGGTGGGCGAACGTCGCGCAATACACTGCGCTATAGTCGGATGCAACTCAAGAGCGCAGCGGCTGCTCCCCGTCAAAGGACCCCCTTCCAGCTAATGGCGTCGGTCTACTCTCATGAACCTATTATAGCGTGACAATGCAGGCAGTGGTAGATAAAAGGGTACAGTCCCCTCCCTGCACTGTCACGCTATCAGGCTCATGAGAATCGGCCGACGCCATTAGCTGGAAGGGGGTCCTTTGACGGGGAGCAGCCGCTGCGCTCTTGAGTTGCATCCGACTACAGTGAGGTCTCGCGCACACAAGCCAAATTGAGGCGGGAAGGCAGCGATGTCCTCACTTTACGAAACCCTCAGATACGCCTGTGTTGCCGCGGCCCAAGCGGACAACGCGGCTATCCTGTGGAGGAATATAAAATCAAAGGGCGCTTGCTTCTTTGGACACGCGCAGTTAATGAGATTTCACTGGATTGCAACGCCCAACGCAAGGGGTCAAATGGAGAATGCATACACACAGATGCACGTGGTGTGCCTGTCCGCCTAAGTGCCCACGTGAGTGTGTGCGTATGCATGCGCGCGCGAGAGAGAAGTCGTTGAGTGGATGTACGCGTACGTGTGGTGCGTGCGTGCGTTGGCTGTTTTGTGATGTGCCCAGACCTTCCGGGTTTCTCTCTCCTTACGGAGCCAGAGGCAATGTTGTCCAGCCAAAAAAAAAAAAACTCCGAGCTTAATTTCCCGCTTTGGTCGACCTCCGGTTTTAGACTATAGCACCAGTGAATGCAAGTAGACACGTGTCTGTGCATGCAGTTCAAGTCCCAGGAACCTTTGTGAGCGATGTGCAGCAGTCGTGAGACGGTGTAGGTTGCCCTCCAGCCGATAGCGATGTTGATAGTCGGCATTATCAAAATGCGTTATTCTTCTTTTAAAGCCTATGCCTTGCATTCACTAACCTCGCACTTCAGCGCGTGAGATGCGGCGAGAGATGACGCCGGATTAACCAACGAGCGCTGTTCAATAAGCTTTGGCTCCTAGATTACCAAGACATTTTTGTTAAGATACGGAACTGAAAGCACCTTAGATTCAAGCACAAGCTTCAGAAGGCCTCCTTTTCCATGACAGTGCCCACCAGCGCCGATGCTCCCCGGCTGCCGACGCTCGAGTCCCTATACATGCCGTCGCCGAGGGCGGCTGTTGACGACAGCAACGGTGACGTCATCGTCGGACCCTTCATACGTTCTGTCACACTGAGGAGACAGCCGGACGCCCGCGGTGAGGTCAGTTCTGGGCTGGCAGGTTGGAGCAGCAAGGCAGCCTCTTTCATCGTTATACTGCCGCATATATAGAGCGCTGTTGGAGTAGAACTACGTCGCCGTTGTCGGGGGGTCACTAAAGAGCGATGTGACCTTGGAGAAGAGGGGACATTCCATACTCTCACTTCACCTCAACATCTTCCGATTCAACCACATTCTAGAAACAAAATTTGCAGTCCAAAAGACGAAATTTACTGAACGTCCTTGGTATACGGCACTCGCGCGCGGTTCCCGGCCCGGCGATGAAACCTGTGCCGTTCTCTATACCATTGGCCATTGCGGCCTATGACATCATCAGTGACGGCTAAACAAGCCATGCCCTCGCCGACTGCCGAATCGAAGGCGGAGCTGACAAAAAAGCAAGGAAACGGAAGCGAAAGAGCTAGTGTACAGCTAAAAGAACCGTTACAAAATACGCCCCCCGGGAGGTTGAAAGAGACCACTCCCTTTGCGCATGGCACAGCTAAAAGTGTGCCTGGGGTATACCACCATCGGCAACGCCACTGGAACCAGGCACCGGTGCCCGTCCTGCAGCGTACGCCACTGGATTGTTCTCGCTGAAACTCGCCTCTCTGGTAGATTTCGACCAACAGCGCGTTCGGCGACGGAGCTCGCCCGACTCGTCCGAGATACGCAAACGTTTAGGCCGCAGTTGGCGTCGCGGGGGACACACCCGGACAGCAAGCGACACCGTGTGGAGGGAGTGTCGTCACGGATGAGTGCTGGCAGGATACGGCTGTTACATACTTGTACTTTGCGGGACGCCGTTAAGCTGCATGCGCATGGTTCCAGAGTGCCCGCAAAGTATACACTCCAGCCCACCTTCCTTTGCCCAGCTATGGCGGTGGTTCAACACGAATTGCAGAGGAGGAGGAGGAGCAATAGCGCTTGAGTAACAAACAAAAAAATGCCGCGCATCCGCGAAACACCGGTAGCAACTTTTGCAGAACTGCACTGCCAAAGGCTGCGCTTGCAATTAGTGACGCATTACTGCGCCTATACTCTGCACTTGTATAACGGAAGCCTCCACAAAAGCCCATGTAGAGGTTGCATTCTTCTTTTTCTTCCTAACCCACCTGCACAGCACGTACAAAAGGTCCTCCCTAACTCACGCGGTCATGCATGCACTGAGCACTCATACAGACATATGGGTGTTGTTCACCGTTACGCAGTGAGAGAGCTCAGGCCTGCATTCTTAGTCGGGAGAGCATCGCTCGTGGGTTCTCTAGTGGGGACGTAAATGTGCTGCCGCGAAAATCTTGGCATGCAAGCTTTCTGTATAGCATTTGTGCATTAAAAAAATAGGGGGGGGGGGGGGGGGGAGGTACGGCACTTACAGCCGGTCATATCCCTAGGCTGGCATACATCGGGAGCCTATATCGTATGACCCTGTTAAGCCCTTTCCTATCTCCAGGTCCCGCCCCCGTTGCTCTAAGCTGACAAAAACAAAAGAAAAAGACGCACCAGGGACGAAAACAACCACGTCCCGACGAGACACACTAATCGCATTCCCGCGTCATATATAATACGCGCACGTGGCCGCGTCGTCGCCAACTGCGAAGCGAAGCGAGGCGAGGCTGGAGAACGGTTGTGCGAGAGTGCTCGCAGAAGCCTTTCAAGGACAGGTCGAAGAACTGAAGCCGTTCTCCTCGGTTGAGAGAAACAAAAAAAGATAAAGAGCCAGCCAAGCGCCGAGGCCCGTCATGCCTTCCCCCTTCTCGAACCCCGCTCCACACTTTTGGTGGTGGCGGCAGCGGAGGGACGCTTCGCAGCGGCCCTCATCAGACCCTCTCGGAGAACGTCTGCGCCCCAGACGCCGCCGCTTCTGCTCGCTCGCGTCGCTTCCTTCGCCGACAGACTCTAGTTCCAGGGTAAACAATTGCCGCCGATGCCTCCCGAGGGCGCGATGACGGCGGAGAAATGCCCCGCTTTCACGGAGTTCGCACTCGCATCCTTCCTGCTGTTTACCTAATCCTTCCCGTGGCCTTAAGGAATCTACGCATTTGGCCTCCTGCCCGTTCACTTAATTTCTTTTTCTTTCAACGCCTTCGATTCCTCAGCTCTGGCCTTATTCGTGATTTCATCGGCCGTTGTCTTTATCCCTATTGGGTCACCATTCGCCTCTGCTCCCACCGCTTGTTTCTTCCGCTTCACGTCTTCTTCCACTCTGCAAGCACTACGGTGACCAGGACCATCCGTCGTATTGGTGGAGACGTCGCGTTTAGAGCGCCTCGGGGTGAATCAGGTCACCTTGCGTCAAGAAGAGAGAGAGAGAAAGAAAGGAACCCAAAGCATTTTGATTCTTTAGGAGCCTAGTGTCAGAAAAGTCGTAAGGGGCGCTTTTATGGATACGTCAAGAGACTGACCGGGTCATGTGACAGCCTGTCTAATATAAGGCCCGATAGAGCACGCTGCGCAGCAGAATCTTTCGAGTGGTGCCACGCTAGAGTGAACTCCGGCTACCATGCCCTGACAAAACTTGGATGCCCCGGGGAGAAGACAAAGAGCAAAGGGTCATGCCAACAAGCCCCGCTTGAAGCGGGGCTTGGCATGGCTTGCGACTGAAACAGGGCCTGAGCCTGGCTGCTGAGGTTGCTCTCTCTCTATCATCAGCACGCAATCACGTGATTTCTGAACGCACGTATCTCAACGCACACTAAAGGCGCGTTCACACTTGGACATTCGGCGGCGAGAGGGAGCGGAATCCGCGGCCGCCGAATTGCCGTCTCGTTCACACTTCCCGGTCACCGCGTCGCCGCTCATCGTCTGTGTGTCCTCTGCTCACGGCGTACACAGATGCGGCAAGAGGTTAATCGATGCTGTCTACATACCAAAACCGTATGCACGCTTGCGTACGCTAAATGCAGCTATTTTGCCGGATGTTACGCCATTTATAATAATCTCACATTTTAAACGCCTAGTGGCGCCATCTGGTTGTTAGGAGAGGAACCATTGTTGTCAACAAATCGACGCCCTTCTTAAGCCTAAAAGGCCAAGAATCGTCACCCGAAATAAAAATTAAAGCAAATTTATCGCTCAAACGTTTTCTTACGGGCGAGATAAGACAAATCGAAAGAGCGCTAGCTCTTTTATGACCAGTAAACGCGCTAAAAAGGCAGTAACAGCGACGAATCCAGTCCGAAGCGAGGCGCCCTGCATCGAAGGGCGCCGCCATGTTTGTCGCCGCGGGTACTCGCCTTTCTATTGGCTGACGAGATTCGACGGATTTTTTTTCCGGCGGCAGAATTCGGTACTGGACCGATCGGCCTTTCCGCTGGGTATTCCGGCGGAATCTCTGCCACGGCAGCGGATTCCGCTCGCTCTCGCCGCCGAATGCCCAAGTGTGAACGCGCCATGAGGCAAGGAACAATGTGCTTGTCTCACAGTTTCTTGTCTCTAGCACGAGATTCGCCTTAGTCCCGTTGCCTAATACTGCACTAACACCGAGCTATCAGCACGGACACTACCAATCCTGATCGAGGCCAATCCAGACTGAAGCTTCAAGCGCGCTCCACATGCCCTGCCAATCCTGCTTTCCCACCACACCCCTACTCCACCCGACAGGACTGGGAGGCTGTCCTGCTCGGTTGCTCAACTCTCCAGGACAAACGAGCCCTGGTGACAAGAGCCCAGGCCGCCGCGGAAGCCACAGGGGTCCCGGACTAGGGACCCCTCCTAGTGATTGTGAGGGTCGCGCCCTTCAGGCCCGGTCCAAGCAATACCTCTTTTGTAAACAGTGCAAATAAATGTTTTACACGCAAACCACCTGAATCCCGAGTGAGTGGCTGGACTGCTAAATGCCAGGTGACGCTGCGTCAACACTTATCCGTAAAAACGGTGGCAAACAAATGGGTCTGCAATCGAATAAAAGTGACCAAAAACATTCCTGCTAAAAAATGTCGTGGCTGTTAAGGCTTCACGGCGACTTTGGTAATTCGGCCACACTGAATGAAATAAAATAAAAATAAGAATAGTTTCAAAATTTTAAAGTTTTTACAAAATATCTTTCTCCGCGCTTATTTTTTTTTACTTCGCGCAAGGCTGTTTCTTGAGCACGAGAGTCGCAGCCCTCGCCCGGGATCGAAAATGTCGACCACCGGCTTAGGGTGGAGGAGGATCGGGCTCGATCGCGATTTACTTGACCCGTGTAGAAACGGCGGATCTGCACCGAGTTCGATCTAGATCGACTCATTCACGATCGAAAGTGCTCGTATGACAGCATACACCAGTTCTGTAGTTCCTTGTCTGAGACGATGAGGAACAGCTCACTAACTGCAGCTTCTGGGTAAGTTCGATCATGGCTGGAACCAGCGGCGGATACAAGACTCCCGACGAGGGCACGGGATGATACTGAAGTCCATCACTGAAGACGAAGAACAAGGTGCTCGTTTCAACACGCTGGACTACACGCCGAGCAGCAAACATTAACTGCAGGCCATGAAGCGACTAGTTCTTCCGAGCTCTACTAAAGTCGATATAACTCAAGAACAAAGCGGCGAATGCCCCTCAAAGGAAGCTCTCCAGCCAACGGCGTCGACCTATTTTCATGACCCCGCGGTTAATCCGATTACCGGTAACTATCCCCCGCCCCCCTCGTGAATCCACGCTACCAGGTGCAAAGGGATTAACCAGACGTCATGAGAGCCCGTCGACGCCATTGGCTGGAGGGCCTCCTTTCAGGGGGGCATTCGCCGCTTTGTTCTTGAGTTGTATCCGACTTTCCCGGCACAATGTTTTCCTCCGGGCAATTTGCCTTTTCTTTTTTTAGCCACAGTGACAGGGGTACCTCGATGCGACGGCAGAGGTAAGCAAGCCTTCGTTGGGCGACGAGCAAAGGCGACACGGGAGAGAGAGAGAGAGGGTGACGGGCGAGGAGGTCCATGTGTGTCAAGGAGCCTCCAGTGTTTACAACTGCTCTCTCCCTCTCCCTCCTCCGTCGGGAGCAACAGCCTGCGCCTCCGCGAACCTTCAATTCTGTTGTTCCTTCCTTCCCTTTCCCCCCTCCACTGCAGGCAGCGTTCGCGCCTCTATTTTTCGCTCGCCCCATCTCGATATATCCACGGGCCTTGGGCGCTCTCCAGGCCTCCTACGGGCGATCGAGCATGGCTTCCGGCGGAGCCGGCCTACACAGGTCGGCTGGGGGAAGGCGACAGCCGCGCACAGACCTCTCTCGAGCGGAGAAAAAGTCACGGGGACGTGAACGCCTCTTTTGCTAACACCAGCAGAGCCAGATGGCCTCGTGTATAAAAAAAACCCGCCGGTTGTGCCTTGGCTTTTTTGAAGCTCGTGACAAGCACACACCCCGGAAATGACCTGAAGTGCAACCTCATGCGCCCAGGAAACAACGTAAAACAAAAGAACTACGCAACAATCTGCGATAGAAAACCGGAAAAACGAAGGACAGTATAATGAACTATGCGGCTGCTATAGGACACAGAATTCAAAGAAGCGCGTGAGACACTGGCCGATCGCTGGATATGTGCCATCTTTTGTAAGGCTAACAACAACGGCAGCTGATTCGAAGACCAGGCGCCATTTTTTTTCCGAGCTCCGGCACCGACCTTCACAGGTGCTTCCCACGGTGTTACGAGTGCGTATCACAAATGACGTCACTACCATGATTGGCTGCATCGCTCGATAAGCCTACTGAACACGCAATCAGAAATACAGGACAACCACAACCAGCTGTACGCTTTCTGCACTAGACTCCATTGAGTGCGGCCCTTCTATCTTTCTGCAGTGCCGAGCTGAATTGTACTGCTCGCTCGGTTTTAGTATACATACAGCCCTGGCTTTGTGAGCACTTCGGAGCGACGTCTAGGGTCCGGGAAGGCCAGTTCTGAGGGCGAAAACGACCAGCAGTGCTTGTCACAAAACGCGCATCCGTGGACAACAGTGCGAGCTGAACATGCAGCGGGTCGCATAGATGGACTTGCACGCAAGAAGGCGGCAAGAAATGTCCGCTCACTCAAACGTAGCTGGCTGCCCAAGGCACACGAAACGATGGCAGTGAGGAAAATGAATTAAGACCCCAAGGCCTGACGTATGGGGCTGTGCCGCTCCTTGTAACCGCGAACTCCCAGGCCTACTGAGACCACGTGACCACAAGTGGGGCGGCCTCGCTAAACTACCTACTCCCGAGCAAAACTCCAGAGCAAAATTGCGGAGAAACCTCTGGTGAAAAACTGTCGAAAAATCTCCCGAGGAAAACTCTCGAGAAAGACACTCCCGATAAAGACTCCCGAAAGGGACTTCCGGAAAGGGCTCCCGAAAAAAGACTCCCGAAAAGGACTCCCGAAAAGGACTCCCGAAAAGGACTCCCGAAAAGTACTCCCGAAAAGTACTCCCGAGAAAGCCTCCCGATAAGGACTTTGAAGAAGGCCCTGGTGAATGGCTCTGGAAAAGGGCTCTGGAGAAGGACTCTGGAGAAGGACTCTGGAGAAGGACACCGGAGAAAGACACCGGAGAAGGACATCGGAGAAGGACACCGGAGAAAGACTCCCGAGAAAGACTTCCAGGGAAAGTTCGGGGGCATATATATGTAAATAAACACAACAAAAATACTCCGGAGAAAGTCTCTCGTACAGCTGGCTGTGTAAAAGTTGACAGACCGTGTCAACCCTTTCTTCTTTAGAAAAAAATATAAGAAACAGCGAACTGCCAACGCGACGAAACAGCGAAGAAACAGTGTGCTGCCTTCAGATTCTCTGACGGTGTGCTCGATGAAGAAACCTATCCGGTAAGAACTGGCTGCCTTGCACTGCGCAGTTAGTTATTTGAGCATACTGCATGTACAGCCTATCTGCTATTCGGTCAGCGGCTCACAGTTTACACTGCGAAAGAAAGGCTCTGAGCAGCATTCTACAACTGCCTTTTTTTTTGCTTATTTGCCGATCAATAGCACCGCTTTCGTGCTCGGATATATATACTGTACACCGGAGAGGCAAGTACGCGGGCGTCGAACCCTCGCGACTTCTTTCACGGCCGCCACTCAAGGTGAACGCGCGCGCACAGAGACGACCCCGAATCTCCATCCCAACAAGGAATGACAAGAGATAACCCACACGCCGATGCGCTCAGCGCAGCCAAGCGTGACGATAAAGGCAGCGAATGCTGTATACATGAGAAAGGAACAAGGAACGCGACCGCATCGACCGATATGCCCCCTGACAAGGTTGTCCCATACGATCAGGTTGCTCATTGTTGTCGCCGCCGCTGCAGTCCGGACGGTTCATCAGTGAGACGACTTGTGCACTGCTGGAGGATAGTTTCACGAGCGCTGAACGCTTACAAATTTTTTTAGACTTTCTATAGACTGTCCATAGACTTCTGCCTATAAACTCTATAGACTATCTATAAACAAATCCCAGAGAACAGTCTATAGGCAATACAAACGCCGTATACAATCATAGATTTATGGTAATTCACTTTAAGTAGACTTTTGTCTATAGACGGTCTATAGAGTGTGAATAGGCAAAAAGAAACATACACAGGCAGAGAATAGAGTCTATAAGAAGTCTACAGACTGTCTATAGACCATTTTTATAAGGGAAGCTTCGGCGAATACGTGCAGCACGACGCGACTTAGTTCAAAACAGACGCTCGGCGTTTGATCGTAGCGAGAAGGCACGACGCCATTATCACACACCATCGAAAGATGGTACTATATACTGTGACGTAAGAACGTTTACGTAGCTCGAACACAGTAAGAGCGCCACTACGGCGACATCATCGCGTTGCAAACGTGAGGAATATCTCGAAGGTGGAATATCTTACGTGGCGCTCTACACCAATGAAGTGGGTATTTGTGCCTGTTCATGAGTCCGCGCTTTCTATGCAGTTTTAAACTGCGGAATTGGAAAGTAAATTTGAGCATGCCGTGTAATTAGCTTATACGAAGTACCCACCTCGCCAGATAATTAACGCAACTTCTAAAGTGGCGCTCCGTAGCAATCAGAACATTTCTGGAAGCAAAAAGTTGCATAAAATAAAATGGAACACACGTAGCCGAAAGCACACGTCATACCTTACTGTCAAAGCGACAAGCACACAAAATTTTGCCATTTTTGTCTCGATTAGAGAAATTAATAAATAGATGAAATAATAACATTTAGGCGTTAATCCGCGACAGCCGTTATTTTCTGCGGTCCGATATACGAGAAGCGTTAGAAGTAACCACCGACGTTTGAGCCATCATCATTATCAGCCTGACTACACCTACTGCTGGACAAATATCTCTCGCATACTCCAATTAGCACTGTCAGTCATGGACGGCATTATAGCTGACATATACTTTCCCCTGATACTGGTAAACTCCCATTCAATACCTTACAATGCCTGCCTAATCACCCCCCCTGTTTTTGCCCAGTTATTTTCCTCTCGTGGTCTGGGTAAGCGTCTTCTACCTGCCCTAAGCAGATGTATTTCCCGACACCTCCCAATGCTTCAGCGCCTGTACGTTCTGAAAAAAAAAACGGTGTAAAGCTGTCCTCTAGCGCAAAAAGAAGAAAGAAAGAAGGAAATAAATGAAGAAAGAAAGAGAGAAGGGAACAAAGAAAGAAAGAGAAATGAAGAAAGAAAGAAAGGAAAAAAGAAAGAAGCAAAGAAGGAAGGAGAGAAATGAAGAAAGAAAGGAATGAAAAGAGGGAGAGAAAGAAAGAGAGAAGGGAAGAAAGAAGGAAGTAAAGAAGGAAGGAGAGAAATGAAGAAAAAAAGAGAGAAGGGAAGAAAGAAAGAAAGAGAGAAGGGAAGAAAGAAGGAAGCAAAGAAGGAAGGAGAGAAATGAAGAAAAAAAGAGAGAAGGGAAGAAAGAAAGAAAGAGAGAAGGGAAGAAAGAAGGAAGTAAAGAAGGAAGGAGAGAAATGAAGAAAAAAAGAGAGAAGGGAAGAAAGAAAGAAAGAGAGAAGGAAAGAAAGAAGGAAGTAAAGAAGGAAGGAGAGAAATGAAGAAAAAAAGAGAGAAGGGAAGAAAGAAAGAAAGAAGGGAAGAAAGAAGGAAGTAAAGAAGGAAGGAGAGAAATGAAGAAAAAAAGAGAGAAGGGAAGAAAGAAAGAAAGAGAGAAGGGAAGAAAGAAGGAAGTAAAGAAGGAAGGAGAGAAATGAAGAAAAAAAGAGAGAAGGGAAGAAAGAAAGAGAGAAGGAAAGAAAGAAGGAAGTAAAGAAGGAAGGAGAGAAATGAAGAAAAAAAGAGAGAAGGGAAGAAAGAAAGAAAGAGAGAAGGGAAGAAAGAAGGAAGGAGAGAAATGAAGAAAAAAAGAGAGAAGGGAAGAAAGAAAGAAAGAAAGAAAGAAAGAGCGAAGGGAAGAAAGAAGCAAGTAAAGAAGGAAGGAGAGAAATGAAGAAAAAAAGAGAGAAGGGAAGAAAGAAAGAAGGGAAGAAAGAAAGAAGCAAAGAAAAGAAAGAGAGAAGGGAAGAAAGAAATGAAGAAAGAGAGAAGGGAACAAAGAAAGAGAAATGAAGAAAGAGAGAAGGGAAGGAAAAGAGAGAAGGGAATAAAGGGAGAAGGGAAGAAAGAAAGAGGGGAAGAAAGAAGGAAGGAAGGAGAGAAATGAAGAATGAAAGAGAGAAGGGAAGAAAGAAAGGGAGAAGGGAACAAAGAAATAGAGAAATGAAGGAAGAAAGAAAGAAAGGAAGGAAAGAAATGAAGAAAGAAAGAGAGAAGGGAAGAAAGAAAGAAAGAAAGAGAAAGGGAAGAAAAGAAAAAGAAAGAAAGAAAGAAAGAAAGAAAGAAAGAAAGAAAGAAAGAAAGAAAGAAAGAAAGAAAGAAGGCACTGACACGCAGGGTGATCGAAAATCCAGTGAACTCTCGTCGCGGCAAAATCATTGCAGGCCTCTCGGGCTTCCACGACGCCCCCTTCAACCATCTCACGTGCATTGCTCGTCAATAGGGGCAGTGTATTGCACATTACCAAGTCAATATCCGCGAAACGCGGACTGCAGGCACGGCGATGGTGGAACGCGGTTAAGGGGAAAGTTGCAACACGAACTCATTACGGCTAATCTCGCTGCTACGGCTAGACGAAGAACGTAAGAGCATTATACAGCGGAGGCTCTGCGAAGCCAAAGTTCAACTATGTTCACAAACTAGGTTAAAAGGCAAATCTCATTACTTACGCTGTCACGAAAGAGGCTTAAAAGCTTACGACGCAAAAAAAAAAAAGAAAGCTCGCGACAGCGCACGGCTGGATAAACCAAAGTGCAATTTGTTGCGCCCACGCGGCATAAGCTTCACAGCGTATGCGGAGAACAAAGCAAGCTTGCGAAAACGCTTGAGGATAAGCGCACAAGGCTTACAATGACTTCTAATTAGCACTGCAGCTGTAGTCTGCATTCCTGAAAAAAAAAAAGAGAAGCGTTACATTGTGCATTGTGGGGTTTAACGTCCCAAAGCGACACAAGGGCTATGAGAGACACCGTAGCGGAGAGCTCCGGATTAATTTGGACCACGTGGTATTTTTAAGCTATTTTTAAGCGCGCATGCGTTGACATCGCACAAAAGTACACGGATGTTTTTGTTTCCCCTCCATCGTAGGAGCCGACAAAGCCGCTGAGACACCATGGCGGGTAACAAACAAAGGCAAAGCCGGATACAACTCAAGAAAAAAGCGGCTTTTCTCCGGCGAAGCGCCCCCTTCCAGCCAGTGGCGCCGGCGGCGATTCTCATGAACCTGCTAGCGTGACAATGCAGGGAGTGGCCAATGAAAGGGGATAGCCCCGCGCCGCTCCTTGAATCGTCACTCTAACAGGTTCACGACAATCAGCCGCCGACGCCATTGGCTGGAATGGGGTCCTTCGACGGGGAAAAGCCGCTTTGTTCTTGAGCTGTATCCGCCAATAGTTAAGTTGCTACAAGTAACAGCTGTGCATTCACACGCCACACGTGATACGAAGTGGCGACGCGCATTGTGCGGTAAATGTTATGTGGTAGACGGGACCCACATTCCGCATCCGCATATAATAGCCGTGGTGTCGTTGTGGCACCCACAAAGTAAAGGCGAACTGCACCTCCGAAGCGACCGACCTCAAAAAACCTTGACAGCCAGGAAGCCAGTGACACCGTCCGCAAAGAAAGTTTGTGCGCCGATCAGGTCAGGCAATTAATGCATCCGCGGCACGGAAAACGTCGCGTGAACAATGAGAACTAGAAAAAAAAAACTTGACAGCAATGAACCAAGCATGTGCTAAAATTCGCACATTCTGCGGTTTTCTACATCCTAAATTTGATGCCTTTCGATTTAACGAACATATCTGACAAGTAAGTATAAGCCTGTGACGGCAGACGCGGTAATTGAAGCTGCACACGTTATTTAGTTCACGATTTACGACATCATTAGGATATCAAAGACTTACTAATAATTAGTCGCAAGCTGTCACAGTTGGTAAGTACAAAGCTAATAGTTTTTTTTCTTTACTAACACTTTACTACCTGTTCACGGACTATTTTAGAGTCTACACTTCCGGGGCCTCTTCTCAAGACTTCAACATTACATAATAGATTTCAAGACTGTCTTTTGCTACTCTAGCCGTTTCAGCACAAATGTTTTAGCAACAGACCGCAACCTCACATGATCATTAATACCGCCAATTAGTATCCAACTTGTACCTGTAACTAAGTAAAGACCTTGTGGCTAGTGACCAAGAGCATTTACTGCTTTTCTCGTTTCTTCACTAGTCCACACCAGGTGACAAATTATCGACGTCGTCTGCGGAATGATATAACTTCCACCATAACTGCCTTCTTATTCACCGTTCTTTGAATAGCGCCACCTCTTTCGTTAGTGGCCGGATGTCTCATTGCTGTGTGCTTAACGTCCCGATTGCATTCGCTGCTGTATAGATTTGTGTAGAACTCTTCGGCTACTACAACTATCTCATACAAATTGCTAAAGACATTGCTAAATTCGATGACGCTACAATTCTAAGGCGGTTCAGCTTACGAGCGGGTAAACACGGTATACAGCCGGTGCAGCCTTGAGTATACTAAGTATACCACGATAGTGTCGACCTGCGGTGTAACGCATTCCAACACCGCCCGCGGACAGGCAACACCCCACGAGCTACGTCCGAGCCGTGGGTGCGTGTGTGTGTACAGCACGCCGTAAAGGCGAGGCAGCGTCAGCACAGCGGAGCGTTATAAATACCGCAAAATCCCCCCTCCTTTCCGAGGCACTGCGCTGCTTTCACGTCGGCAGGCGCGCACTCGGCACCGCGTCCTCAGCGTGGGCGCCGCTTCTCGCTCGCTACAGCGTTTGGCCAAAGGGTAAAATTGCGGCATTTTTCTTTTTTACACTCCCGATTTCTTCTATAACATTCCGTTTTTTTTTTTCGTTGCTCAGCTCAGATTGCAACGTTCCAGGCCTCTGCTCCTTCTTTCCTTCCTTTCACTTCGTTCTTTCTCTTTTCTTTTAGCGAGAATCGCCGCCGGCGCGCGCCGGGCAGAGCGGCTTGCCAGGCGCGTAGTGAAGCTCACTACACACACATACTTCCGCAACGCAACGCATCCCAAGGACGCTGGCAATGCAAACCGATCGAGATAAAACGGCCAGACCCCTCGAGGGAGCGCGACGCTCGTTACGTTTTATCTGTTTCTTTTTTATCTGCCTTTCTTGGAATAGCTTCCTTATGTATGCTTTGTTTCCTTTTTTTCTGCAATGCCCCGAGTTCCAACAGTCCTTAGGGCTACAGAGCGTGCGATAGGGAAGCGTGCCAGGAACTTCGTAATAACCGCACAATGCGGCGCAGAGTGCAACATGAAAAGAAAAAGGGGGGGGGGGGGGACAGAACGCGACACATGTCACGTTCGTAACCGTATAAATTATCCAGATAGAGAGTACATACAAGTACCGAACTATGGTCCGTGATAGACACACTGCAGAAGAATAAGCTTATCGGAGCAAGCTTGTAGCAAGAACCGCTGTTGGAATCGACGAAGGCATGCAGACCTGCTGTGAAACAAACGCTTCTGTGGAGTGTGGACATCGTTGGCGGAGACACAAGACGGAATCGGCGCCGAAGTTGAATTAAAACGAAGCTCGGAAATCGTATACGACGCTGCAACTTTCACGGAGGCTGCGAACGCAATGACTTTGCTTTCTTTCGTGCTCCGTGCACGTAGTTTGATCGCAATATAAGGGAGTTAGGGCCGCTTATAACTTACAGTTAGCTCGTTATTAGATCCACAATAAACGCTGAATCACAGACGTTTTGGGCCAGTTGGCGTCCATCCTTGTTAGAATTCTAAGTTCGCAGCGGGAAATGAACGAGCGCTGTTCTGTGCAGTGTTTTTGTTCCCTCTCCGCGTTTTTTTCTACCACGAACATAGTATACGGCAGATTAGGGACGGTTACAGCGGGCCCGTTGTCTGATCGGCAATATAAGGAAATTCAGGGCCGGACATAGTCGGCTTGTTCAGCTTTAGGCTCGTCTTTTGTGTTCGAAGCAACACTTGTCCTGGCGAAGGAGCAGCAAAAAGGGATAAAATGACTAAAGCGAAATGATAGGCGCGAAGTGTCATTACGTATGCACTTACTTTAGCGTTTTTTTTTAATTCTTTTTGGCGAAAGTATCGTTCCATCGCCGCGATGCCTCCTCTTTACTTCACCTGCGCACTGCTTCCTCCAACTGCATTGCGATGTATAAGCGCCGAGAATAGTCTTACTGGCAAGAAGGATTTTTCCCTCAAGCAGAAAGAAAGAAAGAAAGAAAGAAAGAGAAAAGGATACGCCGACGGGGGACCGACCGCTTGAAAAGGTCCCGCTGAGGACGCGATAAGCCCCGCTGCCCTTTGCCAGCAACACGACTGCAGGCTCTATCTTTCGCGCCCGTTTTTTTCGTTTATTAAAGCCCCCGAATAAGGGGTTGTTTGGTCACGGGAAGCTTGGAGATCTTTGCGGAGCCCGCAAGCACAGTAATAAATTCTTGCCTCGCTCAACATCGCCCCGCCTAACCAAAGACCGCCAGCTTACGATTACAATCTATTTTTTTTCTGCGTCCATATCTGCATGAGGGGCTATAACTTCACGGCAAAAGGAATCGGCATCGCAGTGCTGTGTCGAAACTAAGAACCCCGCTGCAAATACGTGCCTTAAAAAGACAATGTTGCTCAGTTGGGCCAGAGCCAGCAGCTTTTCACTAACGGCTGTCAAGCAAATGCCCCCAAGTTTCTCGCGTTTCTCTGGGAGGATATTTGCAACACTAATTTTGACACAGATTCCTCCTGTTGCATTTGGGTTGCAAGCCCCAAGGGTAGCGTTGGCCTGGCGGCCTGGGGCAAAGCTGGAAACATTCGAAGGTCCCGGCAAAGGATGACTCGACTGACAACAGAACAACTTGTTTATTCTGGCATCTCAAAAGAGCAGCCGGTCAGGGCGACCACGTTACTCGCAGGAAGAAATCGAAGTCTCTCCTTGGCGTCCGGGGCAGCTCTCTTTATATACCCTCGGAGTCGAGGGCAAGAAGGAGCGGCTTGGGATGAGTCGCACAAGACGGCGACGCATGAACATGTTCAGGCGTGACGGGCGCGTCCGCCAGGCCGGCGCCGGTCAGACCTCCTCGCCTCCCAGTTGGAGAGCTCCTCTCCCCCGGCTGCCGCGCTTTGACAAGCGTGGGCAAAACATGCACACACACACACACGCACGCACGACGACACGTGGCACTGAAACCTGCCTGGACGCGCTTGGCGGGAGGCGTTGCGGCCGCGATGAACGAAGCCGCGGCGTCCGTTGCATCCGCGCCGGCTATACCGCGCGTCGAAGGCGAGACGTAACAGACCGCCCCGCCGGGAGAAGGAGATCCCGATGGTCAGGGGACTGCATCCGCTGTCCAGAGGGATGTCGCTCGATGATGCTCGTAATCGAAACCGATCGTCCCTCGACGTTGCTTGAGCGCAGCGCACAGAGAAGGCCTCGTTCTCGGGTTCAGGATCACATAGGACACTGCAAAGTCACTTCGGGAGAGTTGCCATTTTTGTGCTCGTTCCCAGCAAGCGTTAGAACTACGCCGAAACGCAACCGCTCAGTCAGCAAGCACGAGACAACCCTCACTAAGCTCTGCCAGGCTCTTTCCCCTTTTATACTACTGCCTAGTTCCTTACAGTAGTCAAGCAGCACTCAGAACGCGTCCACAAATTGGAAAATTGCACTAGAAAGCACATAATCACTTTGAAACACTAAACAAAAGCAATATGTTAAAAATCCTGCCTCAGGAAGAAAACATCAGTAACCAACAACTTTGAGGCGGATTCCTACGTTAGGGGCTTCGACTTAAGCCATCGGCGTTACCGTTGAGACTCCCCTTTTTGTAACGCACCTCAAAGGAATATTGTTGCAAAGCGAGGCTCCAGCGCAGGAGGCGGCCATTTTTGGGAGAGATGGTCTGCAGCCATTGGAGAGGGCAGTGATCCGTCTCAATGATAAACCTCGAGCCGGCTAGGTAGCATGACAATTTCTGAACGGCCCACACGAGACACGCACACTCTTTCTCGGTGGCGCTGTACGCCTGCTCACGACAGGTCAGCTTACGACTAGCATACAGGACGGGGTGTTCCCCTTCTCCATTGTCCCTTTGGCACAGTACAACGCCCATGCCTCGCTCACTAGCATCGCACTGAACAACGAACCCTTTTGTGTAGTCTGGCGATCGTAGCACAGGCTGGCTTGTTAGGGCGCTCTTTAGGGCGCTAAAAGCTCTCTCCTTTGTCTCGCTCCAGACGACTGTTTGGGGCTCTGTTTTTCTTAGAGCATCCGTCAGGGGAGCCGCGATATCGGAGTACCTGGGGATGTACCTCTGATAGTAGCCGGCGACACCCAAGAACGACCGAATATCGGTCTTCGTGCGCGGTTGCGGGAAGTCTCGCACAGCGGCCACCTTTATTTCAGAGGGGCGGCGACGACCCTGTCCAATCACGTGACCGAGGTAGACAACCTCGGCCTGTGCTAATTGGCACTTGGGAGCCTTGACTGTCAAGCCCGCTTCGCGCAGGCGGGTTAGCACTGCCCGCAAGTGTGCCATATGCTCAGACCAGGATGCGGAGAATATCGCTACGTCGTCTAAATACGGTAAAGCAAATTCTTCCTGTCCCCGCAACACTTTGTCCATGAGGCTTGAAAAGCAGTATGGCGCGTTCTTCAAACCAAAACTCAAAACTTTAGGACGGAATGTTCCCATTGGTGAAATGAACGCCGCATACCTACTAGCCTCCTCTGTAAGTGGAACCTGCCAATAACCCCTGACAAGATCTAGGGTGGAAATAAACTGAGCGCTACTAACTTTCTCAAGGCGCTCCTCGATGTTAGGGATCGGATAAATTTGATCCTTAGTGATGGAATTAAGCCTGCGGTAGTCGACGCAAGGACGAGGTTCCTTGCCCGGTACCTCAACTAAAATCAAGGGGGAGGTATAATCACTCTCACCCGCCTCAATAACACCGAGCTGTAGCATTTTCTTTACCTCAGCCTCCATAATATCGCGCTGGCGGGGTGACACCCGGTACGCCTTGGATCGTACTGGCTCTGGGGAGGTAAGTTCTATATCATGCGTAAGGACAGAAGTCCTACCAGGCCTCTCAGAGAACTGACCTTGAAACTCTTGTAAGAGTTGGTGTAGTTCGGTTCTCTGCTCAGCTGACAGCGGTGCTTTAATGATTAAGTCACTAATGACCTGATCAGTGTCTTCCCTGTTCGTCACTGAGCCTAGTCCCGGAAGCTCGACCGGAAGCTCTTCGGGAACGTTTACCATCATACACACCACTGCTTCCCGTTGTCTATAGGGTTTGAGCAGATTACAGTGGTAAACTTGCTGTGCTTTCCGCTTTCCTGGCAGACTCACCACGTAGTTAACATCCGACAGTTTTTGAACAATCCGTGCTGGGCCCTCCCACTGCACGTCGAGTTTGTTTTTTAGCGATGTGCGCAATACCATTACCTCATCGCCCTCCTCAAAACGACGAGCCCTGGCTGTCCGATCATAATAAACCTTGGCCCTCAGCTGGGCCTTTGCCATTGCTTCACCTGACAACTCCTGTGCCCTTCTTAAGCGTTCGAGGAGACTAAGAACGTACTCGACCACGACTGGGTCGTCGCCCCTGCCTTCCCACGAGTCTCGAAGCATGCGAAGCGGAGACCGCAGCGAGCGACCGTACACCAGCTCAGCTGGCGAAAACCCCGTAGCCGCATGCGGCGCGGTCCTTAATGCAAACATCACCCCAGGCAGACACAGCTCCCAATCACTTTGTTGCTCAAAACACAATGCTCTCAACACGCGCTTCATGACGGAGTGGAGCTTCTCAACGGAATTCGACTGTGGGTGGTACACTGAGCTGTGTAACAGCTTTACCCCACACCTTTCGAGAAAGGCTGTCGTCAAAGCGCTGGTAAACACTGTGCCCTGATCTGACTGGATTTCCGCAGGAAAACCAACTCGCGCAAATATGGACAGTAGTGCATTGACTATCTCAACTGAGCTGAGTTCTTTAAGAGGCACTGCTTCAGGGAACTTTGTCGCTGGGCAGATCACAGTCAAAATGTGTCTGTACCCCGTGGCTGTTACCGGCAGAGGTCCCACTGTATCAATAACGAGCCGTCTAAAAGGCTCCGTAATGATGGGTACCAACTTCAACGGCGCCCTCGATTTGTCCCCTGGTTTGCCAACCCGCTGACAGGTGTCACATGTCCTCACAAAGTGTTCTACGTCACGAAAACACCCTGGCCAATAGTACTCTTGCAAGAGACGGTCCTTAGTCTTCTTAACTCCTAGGTGTCCGGACCACGAACCGCCATGCGACAAGCGCAACAGATCCTGACGGTAGCACTGAGGCACGATCAGCTGATCGAACTCGACTCCTCTGCGGTCTAGATACTTCCGGTACAGGACCCCACCTCTTTCCACAAAACGAACATTTTTCTTGGCGATACCTTCTTTGACATTGCAGCGCATGTTTTCTAGGCTGCCATCCTTTTTTTGCTCTGCTATCAAAGCCGACCGGCTGACTTTTAGCAACCTATTAAGTCCATCGGACGTAGGCGCGATGAGCAAATCTGTAGATAGCTCTTCTAATTTTCCCGTGTCGGGCATTTCCTCTCCAGTACCTGGTGCCTTCAGCGCTACAGGCTCAATTTTATTCAGTTCGGACGTGCTCTGAATATCAGCTTGCTGCGCCTCCGACCCTTTCTCATTGCTCGACAACGTCGGCCCCGCAACTACCGCCTTTGCAGCGAGCTCCCGAACTCTCGGTCTGGTTAAGGCCTGAACGCTAGCCTCACCAAACAAAAGCCCCTTCTCGCGCAGGAGGTGATCGGACCTGTTCGAAAATAGGTACGGGTACTGGGGGGGCAGCATAGATGACACTACGGCCTCCGTCTCAAGTGCTCCGAAAGGTCCTTCAATAAGCACTTTTGCTACGGGTAGGCACACGCTATGAGCTTCCACGGCTTGCTTGATCCATGCGCACTCGCCCGTGAACATATCGGGTTCTACGTAAGAGGGGTGAACTACATCCATTGTAGCTGCGGAATCGCGAAGCACTCGGCACTCTTTCCCGTTCACGAGGAAGTCTCGCATGTAAGGCTCGAGAAGCTTCATGTTCTCGTCAGTGCTACATAATGACAAACACACGACTTCTCTTTTTGTTTCTGGACACTGCGCCGAAAAGTGACCCGGCTTCTGGCACGTATAACACACGCGCGCTTGCCTCCTCTCGAACCGCTTTCTGCGTTCGGCTTCGGCTGCCGCCGTCTCCTTACGTTCGGTCGGACTGCTTTCACTCGCATCCGCACTACGCGTGTCCCCCCTTGCTCTCATGGGTGTGAACTTCGGCCTCTCAGACTTGGAGCCAAATTCACCCTTTTGACCGTCCTTAGCTCCGCGAGCCCGACGCGTCACAAACTCCTCGGCTAGCTCGGCGGCTTTAGCCACTGTACTAACGTCTGGCCTATCCAAGACCCAGTACCGCACGTTCTCAGGTAACCGACTATAAAACTGTTCTAGCCCGAAACACTGCAGAATTTTCTCGTGGTCACCAAACGCTTTCTCTTCTTTGAGCCACTCCTGCATGTTTGACATAAGCCTGTAGGCAAACTCTGTATATGACTCATTTCTGCCTTTTTCATTTTCCCGAAACTTCCGACGGAACGCCTCCGCTGACAGCCTGTACTTTTTTAGCAGACTCGATTTCACTTGGTCGAAATCCTCTGCCTCCTCTCTCTTCAAGCGAGCGACTACGTCGGCCGCCTCGGCGGGTGTTACGTCTCGCCTACAACGCGCGGTATAGCCGGCGCGGATGCAACGGACGCCGCGGCTTCGTTCATCGCGGCCGCATCGTCTCCCGCCAAGCGCGTCCAGGCAGGTTTCAGTGCCTCGTGTCGTCGTGCGTGCGTGTGTGTGTGTGTGCATGCTGGTGCCCACGCTTGTCAAAGCGCGGCAGCCGGGGAGAGAAGCTCCGCAACTGGGAGGCGAGGAGGTCTGACCGGCGCCGGCCAGGCGGACGCGCACGTCACGCCGGAACATGTTCAAGCGTCGCCGTATCGGATGACTCTTCCCAAGCCGCTCCTTCTTGCCCTCGACTCCGAGGGTATTTAAAGGGAGCTGCCCCGGACGCCAACGAGAGCCTTCGATTCCTTCCTTCGAGTAACGTGGTCGCCCTGACCGGCTGCTCTTTTGCGATGCCAGAATAAACAAGTTGTTCTGTTGCCAGTCGACTCATCCTTTGCCGGGACCTTCGAATGTTTCCAGCTTTGCCCCAGGCCGCCAGGCCAACGCTACCCTTGGGGCTTGCAACCCAAATGCAACAACTGGTTGCCAGCGGTGAGATCCCGACAACGGAGGCCAGCAGCGAAGATATGCGGTCAACTGTATGCTGAGCAGCACAACGACCATCCGGGAGCAGTGCAACGAGCCCTGTGTGATGACTGGTTGCCTGCAGCGGAACGACTGCGCTGAATTCTTGGCTGCAAGGTTTGGTGAGTGCGGGACTTTCTTCTTCTGAGTTTTGCCAGGCTTTTGTTAGTGTCAGAAACAGAGCTGGTAATTGTGTTGTCGTTGCTGCCGGGTTAGTTTGCGGCAAGACAATAGTAGGCAGTAGAGAAAGCAGCATTCGGAGCAGCCATGGATTTGAAGTCGTTGCGCAAACCGAAATTGCTGGAGCTTGCAAGAGAGTTGGGTCTGGATGTCTCAGACAAACTCAGAAAACCAGAACTGCTAAGGGCGATTCTTGAGTTGGAGGCTGAGGATGACGAGCTGTCGGAATGCCTTGAGACCATTGAGGAGAGGGAACAAAAAGAAAAAGAGAAAAACGAGCGCGAACGTAAAGAGCAAAAAGAGAAAGACGAGCGCGAACGTAAAGAACAAAAAGAGAAAGAGGAGCGAGAACGTAAAGAACAAAAAGAGAAAGAAGAGCGCGACCGTCAACACGCTTTGGAAATGAAGCGTCTCGAGGTAGAGATGGAACGCGCTCGTAATGGAAGTCAGGCACACGGTGCAGGAGAACGGGTATCGTTCAAAATGACTGACCTGATGCGGCCGTTTAAGCTTGGAGAGGACATTGGTTTGTTCCTGGTTAACTTTGAGCGAACGTGCGAGAAGCAGGGGTTCTCTCGGGAAACGTGGCCACAGCGCTTGCTCACTTTGTTACCCGCCGAGGCGGCCGACGTAGTCGCTCGCTTGAAGAGAGAGGAGGCAGAGGATTTCGACCAAGTGAAATCAAGTCTGCTAAAAAAGTACAGGCTGTCAGCGGAGGCGTTCCGTCGGAAGTTTCGGGAAAATGAAAAAGGCAGAAATGAGTCATATACAGAGTTTGCCTACAGGCTTATGTCAAACATGCAGGAGTGGCTCAAAGAAGAGAAAGCGTTTGGTGACCACGAGAAAATTCTGCAGTGTTTCGGGCTGGAACAGTTTTATAGTCGGTTACCTGAGAACGTGCGGTACTGGGTCTTGGATAGGCCAGACGTTAGTACAGTGGCTAAAGCCGCCGAGCTAGCCGAGGAGTTTGTGACGCGTCGGGCTCGCGGAGCTAAGGACGGTCAAAAGGGTGAATTTGGCTCCAAGTCTGAGAGGCCGAAGTTCACACCCATGAGAGCAAGGGGGGACACGCGTAGTGCGGATGCGAGTGAAAGCAGTCCGACCGAACGTAAGGAGACGGCGGCAGCCGAAGCCGAACGCAGAAAGCGGTTCGAGGCGAGGCAAGCGCGCGTGTGTTATACGTGCCAGAAGCCGGGTCACTTTTCGGCGCAGTGTCCAGAAACAAAAAGAGAAGTCGTGTGTTTGTCATTATGTAGCACTGACGAGAACATGAAGCTTCTCGAGCCTTACATGCGAGACTTCCTCGTGAACGGGAAAGAGTGCCGAGTGCTTCGTGATTCCGCAGCTACAATGGATGTAGTTCACCCCTCTTACGTAGAACCCGATATGTTCACGGGCGAGTGCGCATGGATCAAGCAAGCCTTGGAAGCTCATAGCGTGTGTCTGCCCGTAGCAAAAGTGCTTATTGAAGGACCTTTCGGAGCACTTGAGACGGAGGCCGTAGTGTCATCTAGGCTGCCCCCCCAGTACCCGTACCTATTTTCGAACCGGTCCGATCACCTCCTGCGCGAGAAGGGGCTTTTGTTTGGTGAGGCTAGCGTTCAGGCCTTAACCAGACCGAGAGTTCGGGAGCTCGCTGCAAATGCGGTGGTTGCGGAGCCGACGTTGTCGAACAATGAAAAATGGTCGGAGGTGCAGCAAGCGGATATTCCGAGCACGTCAGAACTGGATAAAATTGAGCCTGTAGCGTTGAAGGCACCAGATACTGGAGAGGAAATGCCCGACAGGGGAAAGTTAGAAGAGCTTCCGGTCGAGCTTCCGGGACTAAGCTCAGTGACGAACAGGGAAGACACTGATCAGGTCATTAGTGACTTACTCAGTAAAGCACCGCTGTCGCCTGAGCAGAAAACCGAACTTCACCAACTCTTACAAGAGTTTCAAGGTCAGTTCTCTGAGAGGCCTGGTAGGACTTCTGTCCTTACTCATGATATAGAACTTACCTCCCCAGAGCCAGTACGATCCAAGGCGTACCGGGTGTCACCCCGCCAGCGCGATATTATGGAGGCTGAGGTAAAGAAAATGCTACAGCTCGGTGTTATTGAGGCGGGTGAGAGTGATTATACCTCCCCCTTGATTTTAGTTGAGGTACCGGGCAAGGAACCTCGTCCTTGCGTCGACTACCGCAGGCTTAATTCTATCACTAAGGATCAAATTTATCCGATCCCTAACATCGAGGAGCGCCTTGAGAAAGTTAGTAGCGCTCAGTTTATTTCCACCCTAGATCTTGTCAGGGGTTATTGGCAGGTTCCACTTACAGAAGAGGCTAGTAGGTATGCGGCGTTCATTTCACCAATGGGAACATTCCGTCCTAAAGTTTTGAGTTTTGGTTTGAAGAACGCGCCATACTGCTTTTCAAGCCTCATGGACAAAGTGTTGCGGGGACAGGAAGAATTCGCTTTACCGTATTTAGACGACGTAGCGATATTCTCCGCCTCCTGGTCTGAGCATATGGCACACTTGCGGGCAGTGCTAACCCGCCTGCGCGAAGCGGGCTTGACAGTCAAGGCTCCCAAGTGCCAATTAGCACAGGCCGAGGTTGTCTACCTCGGTCACGTGATTGGACAGGGTCGTCGCCGCCCCTCTGAAATAAAGGTGGCCGCTGTGCGAGACTTCCCGCAACCGCGCACGAAGACCGATATTCGGTCGTTCTTGGGTGTCGCCGGCTACTATCAGAGGTACATCCCCAGGTACTCCGATATCGCGGCTCCCCTGACGGATGCTCTAAGAAAAACAGAGCCCCAAACAGTCGTCTGGAGCGAGACAAAGGAGAGAGCTTTTAGCGCCCTAAAGAGCGCCCTAACAAGCCAGCCTGTGCTACGATCGCCAGACTACACAAAAGGGTTCGTTGTTCAGTGCGATGCTAGTGAGCGAGGCATGGGCGTTGTACTGTGCCAAAGGGACAATGGAGAAGTGGAACACCCCGTCCTGTATGCTAGTCGTAAGCTGACCTGTCGTGAGCAGGCGTACAGCGCCACCGAGAAAGAGTGTGCGTGTCTCGTGTGGGCCGTTCAGAAATTGTCATGCTACCTAGCCGGCTCGAGGTTTATCATTGAGACGGATCACTGCCCTCTCCAATGGCTGCAGAACATATCTCCCAAAAATGGCCGCCTCCTGCGCTGGAGCCTCGCTTTGCAACAATATTCCTTTGAGGTGCGTTACAAAAAGGGGAGTCTCAACGGTAACGCCGATGGCTTAAGTCGAAGCCCCTAACGTAGGAATCCGCCTCAAAGTTGTTGGTTACTGATGTTTTCTTCCTGAGGCAGGATTTTTAACATATTGCTTTTGTTTAGTGTTTCAAAGTGATTATGTGCTTTCTTGTGCAATTTTCCAATTTGTGGACGCGTTCTGAGTGCTGCTTGACTACTGTATGGAACTAGGCAGTAGTATAAAAGGGGAAAGAGCCTGGCAGAACTTAGTGAGGGTTGTCTCGTGCTTGCTGACTGAGCGGTTGCGTTTCGGCGTAGTTCTAACGCTTGCTGGGAACGAGCACAAAAATGGCAACTCTCCTGAAGTGACTTTGCAGTGCCCTGTGTGATCCTGAACCTGAGAACGAGGCCTTCTCTGTGCGCTGCGCTCAAGCAACGTCGAGGGACGACCGGTTTCGTTTACAAGCATCATCGAGCGACATCCCTCTGGACAGCGGATGCAGTCCCCTGACCATCGGGATCTCCTTCTCCCGGCGGGGCGGTCTGTTACGTCTCGCCTACAACGCGCGGTATAGCCGGCGCGGATGCAACGGACGCCGCGGCTTCGTTCATCGCGGCCGCATCGTCTCCCGCCAAGCGCGTCCAGGCAGGTTTCAGTGCCTCGTGTCGTCGTGCGTGCGTGTGTGTGTGTGTGCATGCTGGTGCCCACGCTTGTCAAAGCGCGGCAGCCGGGGAGAGAAGCTCCGCAACTGGGAGGCGAGGAGGTCTGACCGGCGCCGGCCAGGCGGACGCGCACGTCACGCCTGAACATGTTCAAGCGTCGCCGTATCGGATGACTCTTCCCAAGCCGCTCCTTCTTGCCCTCGACTCCGAGGGTATTTAAAGGGAGCTGCCCCGGACGCCAACGAGAGCCTTCGATTCCTTCCTTCGAGTAACGTGGTCGCCCTGACCGGCTGCTCTTTTGCGATGCCAGAATAAACAAGTTGTTCTGTTGCCAGTCGACTCATCCTTTGCCGGGACCTTCGAATGTTTCCAGCTTTGCCCCAGGCCGCCAGGCCAACGCTACCCTTGGGGCTTGCAACCCAAATGCAACACGGGTAACAAAGTGAGCAAGCGCTGTGGCCACGTTTCCCGAGAGAACCCCTGCTTCTCGCACGTTCGCTCAAAGTTAACCAGGAACAAACCAATGTCCTCTCCAAGCTTAAACGGCCGCATCAGGTCAGTCATTTTGAACGATACCCGTTCTCCTGCACCGTGTGCCTGATTTCCATTACGAGCGCGTTCCATCTCTACCTCGAGACGCTTCATTTCCAAAGCGCGCTCTTCTTTCTCTTTATCTTTTTGATCTTTACGTTCGCGCTCGTCTTTCTCTTTTTGCTCTTTACGCTCGCGCTCCTCTTTTTGCTCCCTCTCCTCAATGGTCTCAAGGCATTCCGACAGCTCGTCATCCTCAGCCTCCAACTCAAGAATAGCCCTTAGCAGTTCTGGTTTTCTGAGTTTGTCTCAGACATCCAGACCCAACTCTCTTGCAAGCTCCAGCAATTTCGGTTTGCGCAACGACTTCAAATCCATGGCTGCTCCGAATGCTGCTTTCTCTACTGCCTACTATTGTCTTGCCGCAAACTAACCCGGCAGCAACGACAACCACAATTACCAGCTCTGTTTCTGACACTAACAAAAGCCTGGCAAAACTCAGAAGAAGAAAGTCCCGCACTCACCAAACCTCGCAGCCACGAATTCAGCGCAGTCGTTCCGCTGCAGGCAACCAGTCATCACACAGGGCTCGTTGCACTGCTCCCGGATGGTCGTTGTGCTGCTCAGCATACAGTTGAACGCATATCTTCGCTGCTGGCCTCCGTTGTCGGGATCCCACCGCTGGCAACCAGTTGTTGCATTTGGGTTGCAAGCCCCAAGGGTAGCGTTGGCCTGGCGGCCTGGGGCAAAGCTGGAAACATTCGAAGGTCCCGGCAAAGGATGACTCGACTGACAACAGAACAACTTGTTTATTCTGGCATCTCAAAAGAGCAGCCGGTCAGGGCGACCACGTTACTCGCAGGAAGAAATCGAAGTCTCTCCTTGGCGTCCGGGGCAGCTCTCTTTATAGACCGTTTACAGCGCGCAGTTCTTCCGTTTGAAACCAGATGGCGCCACAGACGCGCTCGGAACACGGCGCCATTACGGACCTCGTAAGTCGCCGGAGTGTACGCCTCGATGCAGTAATGGAAATATCGCGGGTGGCTGCCGAAGTGTTCTTTCTGCGAAGATGGGGAAAGGCAGAGGAAATACGTGCTTTATTGTGGAGTGCAAGAATTGCGACAGAGAGTTAAAGGTGCAGGATGCGATCGTTTGCGAGCCTCACGGAACCGAACTGCACAAGGAAGTACTGCCCCTGTTCGCGCCCGTTTGCCATGCATCATTTCCGAACGGGCGAACGCGACAAACACGTCCGCCAGTGCTAGATGGCCAATATAGAAAGAAAGGTTACGATCTTGGAAAATCTGCGAGGGCAAGTGCGCAACATTGCTTCATGATCAAAGTGTTCCGCCACCGAAACCGTCACTTCGTGCTTTCCGTTGCTGTGCAGTTGCGCCTACGTGTGTAGTGAGGCCGCATTGCTCGTAAGTTAAGGTGTTCGGCAATTGTAGTAACAGCAGCGCCGGAGGCCAGATCAGGTACGGAAAAGAAGGACGACTTATGTTCCTACATGCCGCTACTGTAGATCGTGCGCTGCACAGCCGTACGAACGGACAACGCTTACCGTCCGTGTATTGTATGCCGTCTTGGTGCTACTCTTGAACTTCGCTCCAAGTAGAGCGCGTTTCGTGGACCAGATTCGGAATACAGCATTTGCGTTACGGCTGCTGGGCTGGATGATTGCCACTTCCTCGCGGTCCATGCGAGACAGCCACTAAAAGTTACCCCGCAGGCCAGCGCTCAGAGAGAAGCTGATTACTAACCACCAACGAGACCTCGAGCATTTTCATGTCCGCATATCGAGAGTGGAGCGTACCGCAATTTCATATGTGAGACTGACATAATTATGAACTTGGTGTAGTGTGAATGCGTTGCTGTGCGCGTTATAACAATTATATCGCTGAATCCTTCGAAACGATTGCGCGCCAGATTGTGAAGGCTGCTTGATGAATGGTACTGCTATACATGGTAGTTAACATTTGTGTGTCTATTTATTTTTGTCACCTTTGTGTGCTTAACAAACCAATAGAAAATATTTTCGGTTTCCTAAGCACCGTTAACAGGTTGCAAACAAATGCGTACGATGTGCATGCGAGCGTTTTAGAGCGGTGTCTGCGTGCATGTACAGAATACTACAACGACCTGCGCTGCCGCAGAAGCATTAAACCTTGCCGTTTAAGATAATAACAATAAAAAAAACATTCAGCAAAGCCTTCTGCGGACGCAAAGACAAGTATCAGGAAATCGATCCATTGGCTGGCTATGAAACCGGACACCGTTTTCAAGGCCACAAGAGATCAAATTAGAGTTCTCACGTGTCCTTCGAATCTTTGGCCAAACCATACTGTCTCCTTCCCACTATTTTACAACCGTATCAGCCGAAACACAGCCTGTTGGAACCGAACCATCAGACGCGGCAGCCGTCGCGACGAGGCGCGCTGGGAGCAGTCAGGAGGCGTGCAATGGCGGCGTGCTCACGTGACCAAAGATGGCAGCCCCCATGATACGGCGCTGTAAAGCGTCTATATACCCTCGGAGTCGAGGGCAAGAAGGAGCGGCTTGGGATGAGTCGCACAAGACGGCGACGCATGAACATGTTCAGGCGTGACGGGCGCGTCCGCCAGGCCGGCGCCGGTCAGACCTCCTCGCCTCCCAGTTGGAGAGCTCCTCTCCCCCGGCTGCCGCGCTTTGACAAGCGTGGGCAAAACATGCACACACACACACACGCACGCACGACGACACGTGGCACTGAAACCTGCCTGGACGCGCTTGGCGGGAGGCGTTGCGGCCGCGATGAACGAAGCCGCGGCGTCCGTTGCATCCGCGCCGGCTATACCGCGCGTCGAAGGCGAGACGTAACACTCCACGTACCTAAATGAGTACCGTCTTTGTCAAAATTTTATAGTCCAGGAATTGGAAGAGGGGGGGGCTCTAAACCATGTAACGGGGCTGTATAGTGATATCCGTGGAAATCCTACAGCATTCGGGACACCATCAGGACCTCCTCCCCTGGGCTCTAAAGTACTGACAATCAGTGCGGTCAAAATACGCAGCACGCTTCGAAGTTCGACCTTTTATCTTGCGTTACGCAAACAAAATGTGTTGATTGTTTTCGAGTATGTATACACGAGAGATCAATCGGGATTGGCCGGCGTGTTACTGCAGCGCTGTTTCGCGAAACCAGTCGCCTGGTGCTGTTATGCCAGATGATATGGCACGCAATTAAGTCCCCTAATATCTGCAGGCATTTTGACTAGCTTGTTTAACGATATCTAAATAATCCCCCCCCCCCCTCCCCCCGCATATCCCGTATAGACTTTAGCTGGAGACTGTACACCGGTTTGCAGTCTATAAAAGGCGCGCTCGCATCCCTTGGGGGTGTCTGAAAGGAAATAAAAAGTGGAGCAAGGCCGATCACTTCCGCCAATCAAACTCCATAGCCTTCACTTGAAAGGGCACTCTGCCAACAAGGCAGCTGCGTCGCTGAGTAGTGGCGCTGAAGGCAGGCAGCTCAGCGGGCCTCGTATTAAGTAATAAAATGGCAGGCTGACCTGTTTCCGCTCGGACGATCCGCCGACCGCATTCCGAAGGATTATTTTCTCCTGGAGTTAAGTTGCCGAGCTGTTGCTCAGGGACCGATCGCACGGTTCGGACTGGTTGTTCGGTTTGCCTGAGCTTCCTCTGGCGTTTTTAGTGATTTTGTGTCCGTGTGCTGTAACCAAGCGGAAATGCGCAACATCTTCGTCGAATTCGCGCGGTGCCCGCGAGACAACAACAACGTCAGCACCGGCGTGCTATTGGCTCCTTCAGTTTGAACGAAATTCTCCTGACTGGCTCTGAGAAGCGCATTTCCTACTGGTTACAAACAGGGTCCCCAGAATGCTGGGCGAAGGTATTTAAGGGCGAGTTTTTGCCGCGAACGGGGGAGATCGGAAGGCAGGTCGCCTGTGAGCGCCCGTACAATAAATAGCTGGTGTCCCGAAGAAGTTGTCCAGTCTGTTCCGCAACGTGTCGCCGGATCACAGAACCATCAGAAGACTTCAAGATCAACACCATCGATCTGTCGATCACCAACATCGATCGATCAGTCGTCCATCCCTCATCATTCTTTCTCGCCGTCATAGCGTTGTTACGGGGGGTATTCAACCGCGTCACAACAACCGCCATTTGGTGGGCTGGCCCCACAGCGCACGCGGCCGCTCTTCCGTGCGTGGTCGAGGAGGAGAGAGCATCGCGCCTATAGGCGTGCGTTTCCCGCGAAACTTTGGGTAACGCGCTGTAGATAGCAACATCATCTAGATCCCCCCACAGAGACACAAAAAACTTGAACGCGAAGAAGTGCTCGAAGATTCCCCAAAAGTGCGCTTGAACGACTACCGACGGCCAGAAAAATACTCCGGCAGGCAGTTGCCATGGCAACGGAGCCAAAGGTTTTGCACTGTGCATACGGAGATCAAGCGAAAACAGACGTCACGTGAATAGCTCCTCTAGAGGTGGCACACAATGGCGGGCATGACCGATAGCCATGGCACGTGGTATGGCAAAAGCTGCGCATGGACTTATAAAAGAGACCCCGCAGTATCTGGGAAAAGAAGCTCAGCAATTCTGCATACACCCCGACAAAAGCTCACTGCATAGAAGCCTGCCAGACTCTTAACAGAATCGTTCAATGTTTAATGCCCCAATTTAAAACCTAACCTAACCCTAAACTAACCTAACCTTAAAGCTAAGCTGCGCCCTCCCTAACCTATGGTATACTGTCATTATAACTTAAAAAAGCTATTTTGTAAATTGTTAGCCATAAATTGTTAACGCATCTATTTAAAACCCCGCCCAATTTTAAACCTAACCTAACCTAACCCTAACCGTATTTCTGGTGAACTGCTATGAACTCAGGAAGTTCACCTCTAGTTAACCGTCGATTTTAACTGCTGCGTTTAACACGTAACCTAAGTATAAAGTTAACCTAACGAAACCCTAAGAAAATGTACGATAGACTTATCAAATGACGAATTTATATGGTTTATTGTTAACCGTGAACTGCTAACTCCCCCATCTAAAACCTCAACAGGCCTATAACCATGCTTGTACGGTATAAACTGCCAAACTCGCTTCGTCTCGACCACGACCACGAAAGAAGGCAGCGAGCTTTCGTCCAAGGCCAGCTCAAAATTGGCGAGCTTTTGTCCGGTGAGGTTCTGTTCGGAGCCCACGCAGCCGCATTCCGCCTCTACAAAAATGCGGCCGCCGAGGTCGGAACGGCCATCAGCGATAAGAAGTTGGGCAATAAACCGCAAACAGGCACAGAGGAACTAATATTCGGCAAAATTCGGCGCCAGCACGATGCCTTATCGTGCTGAATTAACTCCCCTCTCCACACGAGCCTCTATGCCACAATGCACGCCGAATATAGGGGTGCAATGCGGCGCAAAACGACCAGACACTGAAGCTGGGAGTACAAACGAGCCTACCATATACGCAATCATCCACCGCACACAACTCTCTGACTTCTTGACTGTCTGCAGCAGGGTACTACGTGAAAACCGGGGTATTACGAGAAAGTTTAAAAAGCCTGAAAAGAGCGCCCAATGATGAATAATTGAAGTTATAAACCCGACTGGCACGTCCGTTAAACGCCTTCCTGAGTGCGTGTGCTGCAATTTCGTGCCGCAATAGCCTTCGGTCGCGGGTTGTTTCAACCATTTTCTTAACGCTCTACTCTTCCAGCCGTCTACAGCAGAAAACAGGTCACGTGACACCACGCTTGCCCTCATCACTCCGATCGTCCCCGTTCGCTTTCTGAAAACCCTTCCAACCCCTCTCTCCATATCACTCTTTCCGCTGCCGCAGCAGCAGCGCTCTCAAGGTCAAGGTCAGGAGGCCCCAGACACGCCTCGAGCGGTGCAAAGCCATAGACTGCTCAGCACAGCGAAGGGTGGAAGGAGAAAGGGAAAGGAGAGAAGGGTTGTTACGCGGCGCGCGGGATCACGAGACAGCTCCTTTCTGACCCCCCTTGTTCACCACGCCGACCAGGCTCCGCTGCGGTGAACAGATGCAGCACTGCCCGGACGCCCGCCGTTAAACCGGTAGCTTGCCGCGAAAAAAGCGCGGCGCCGGCGACAACGCGCGCTGTATAGACCGTTTACAGAGAGCAGTTCGCCTAGTCGACACTCGCGGCGCCACCGCTGTCGCGACATCAGTGGCCTTCTGGATAGCAGGCGACTGCAGGTGGTGCCTACGGGCTGCTGACTTCGCTGCTGTATCCGCTATGCTCTGCGGCCAAAATGTGGGAAAGCAGAGGCAAAACGTGTTCCGTGTTCGATTGTAAGAACTGCGACGCAGATTTGAAGGTTTGGAATGTATCTGTTTGCGAAACGCACGGGCCTCAACTTCACGAAGATTGTCCGTACACTAGGCCTTTTGCAATGCATAGATTTCCGCAAGGAGAGAAGAACAAGTTGGTACGACAAAACCAAGATAAAAGGACTGCTTATTAAATGTCTCCACAGTTCCAACCTTTTTTGGTCTAACATGACTGGCGCAGAAGCATGCAGTGAGGAATATTGTCACTTGTGCTGATAGTTTTATGTCGCATTTTACTAGCGGCTGCCAGTTTTGGCTTACTGTCCACGCTGGAAACTTCGCTTATCGTACGCAAGGCTAGCGCAGTAGATCGCGCGATGCCATGCAGCAGCTGTAGGTTAAACGCAAAAGAGCTTTTCTCAAGTGCTAACTTGTTTGCAAACGAGTGCACGTTGAATCTCGCGCTCCTTGCGGCAGGCTACAAAAAGCATAAATTCGGAAACCCTTTCCGCAAGCGAGTAAAAGTTTGATTTCATGCAAAGTCGAACATCAGGAGCTAATACCAGCCGTTCAGCCATCGTAAACATATGCGGCGGGTCGCAGCATGACTGACGCGGCCGATCAGACACAAATAATTAGTTTTCATTATTTGTCAGCAACTGGTACGCAGGTGTTGGGGATTTTTTGCAGAATGAGGCCGTTACGAGCCAGCTGCACAAAAAGTACAACTTTGCGCAACTAACTTGTGCTGCATTCAAATCTGGGAAGTTCTCGCTTTAAACTCACGCATGAAAACAGTCATAAGCACACCAGGACAGAAATCCAAGCAGTGTTCTTGGCTTTAGAAAAGCGGGAAAAGACAGACAGCGAGCATACCATCGTCACCAAGCAAAGCGATGTGGCGTGAAGGCTCACACAAAAACAAGAGCAAAGAGTCCTAAAATACAAAAAAACAGCGCACTTACACGGCCGCTGAAGCTTCGGCCAAAGCTTGGTGTCATCCGCCCATCCTGCATCCATTTTGCGAGCAAAAATAAGTACTATCGCAGTAAAACGCGCTTGCAGATGAGGCTTCCGCACAGGCAGGCAGCGGAGTCAGAAGGCCAGCAATGGAAGAGTGGTCACGTGACCAAATATGGCGGCGCCCATGCTTCCGCGCTGTAAAGCGTCTATAACCGGCCAGGTAAAGCGCGCTAAACACTCTGGACTTAGAACGACAATCGAAGACTACCCAATGGTTAAATTCAAAGAATTCCGTATTTGATGCACGTGAATATTCGTTTCGTGACGAGGTATTTGGGCGCCCTAAAAATACTACCATCGGCCGAGATCACCAATCTGACGTATCCAACGTTTATGTATACGGTCGAGCCCACTTATAACGAACCCGGCGGCCGCGCGGACTGCCTTCGCTGTGTCCGAGGTTAGTAGTAAGTGGACTTCCTACCTTACAGCCATAAACACTAAGTCCGACGAAACTGGCATTTATTTCTTAAACAAGTTCGTTCTTAAACAGGCTGTCAAACGTATATTTCTCGCCGAGGCCTTAGTTGCCAACAAATTGCTTTAGAGGCATGCGTTTTTTTTTTTTATAGCAGCATTTGGGAAAACTGTGCCGTTTTGTCCGCACTGTCACAACTTTATTACTACGCTTTTGTATACCCACGTTGTTTCCGAAGGGGGGAGGCGGGTGTCACGGAAGCCCAGAGATGCTCTTCTTCAATCTCTGCGCTTACGTAAGGAAGAGCGAGCGTTTCGACTGGGGGGCCGAGTCCACGGCGCCTCCTCGTTCTGAGTTACGCCGCCACGGTTGTTCATTGTCTGAGCCACAGTCCCACTGCCATTATGAATATTTTGACAATATCACCACCCTCGTTCGTAATAAGCGAGTGTACGTTGTAAGCGGCCGTTACAAGTGGGCTCGACTGTATATACGCGATATTTTCGACTTCTGCCAACAGTTCCTATGTGCAAATGATTCTCAATGCCACTTCACACGGCCAATTTTTAAGTCTGCAGAGTCGTGCACACTCCCCCTGTTACGCCACTGTTGCTGCCATGATCGCAAAATAATAATAATAATAATAATAATAATAATAATAATAATAAAATTGCGGACCCCTTCCTGTCTTGTCTGGTTGCGTATTGCACACATTACGACTGGAAATGCACTCGCTGAATTGTCCATCATTTCGGCGACATTAAGCGTATCGCTGGCTTAAATGCCATCCAGCGGAGCGCGCCTTTTATTTGCTTGCTTGTTACAGCTGTCAACAGCATTGCATGCTCAGGAGAATATATTACGTCTACGTTTCTTCACACTCCGGCATTCTCTCTTAACTCTATAAAGAAAGCGCTTACGTTCGGTATTCTAATTTCGTGTTCGAAACCTCCCCCCGCCCTTTCT